>NW_017670433.1:360061-458169 GCF_001879085.1 Nicotiana attenuata
CCCCCCCCCCCCCCCAGTGTTCGAATTCTAAGCATGGCAATTCGAATATTGGAGATCTTGCTATCGCCGATGACCCTTTCTTTCTAATATTCTTTACATTGATGCCTCACTAAAAGCCCTGCCAGAAAACCCAATTGGGACAAAAACTAGATGAAGGGAAAAAGAGTGCAGTACATACTTTCAGAATCAACAAGGATTTTCAGCAATAATACCTTTTGAGGTGAGTCACATTCCAATTGCTTGGCAATTTAACTCCACTTGATTCTCTAATTGATACGAACCTTTTCCGATTATAGCAGAAATCCGGTAAGGTCTTTCCCACATTGGTCCCAGCTTCCCGGCGTTAACTTCTCGAGTACTTTGAGTTACTTTCCTCTAAATCAAATCTTTGATATTTTAATGTCGAAGATTTGCTCTGCAGTTGTAATATCTTTCCATTCTTTGCTTTTATGCCATCATCCTTACATACGCCAGATTTTGATATTCTTCAAGAAAATCTAGTTTAATCAACAGTGGTTCATTATTTGCTTCCTCGTTTGCTCGGGAATACCTTATATTCGTCTCCCCAATCTCCAGTGGGATCAAAGCTTCCGCACCATACACAAGTGAAAATGGTATTTCACCCGTGCTCGATTTTGCCTTTGCTCGATATGCCCACAACATACACGGTAGCTCATCTGGCCAATTACCTTTAGCATCTTCTAACTTCTTTTTGAGATTCTGAATTATTATCTTATTAGTAGACTCTGCTTGTCCATTAGCATTTGGATAGTATGAAGAAGATATAATTTGTTTGATCTTCAATCCTTCCAAAAGCGTTATGACTTTGGAACCTATAAATTGTGATCCATTGTCACAAGCGATCTTTTGGTATTCCAAACCGACGGATGATGTGATCCCATATGAAATCCATCACTTCTCATTCTTCGATCTTTTTATAAGCACCTGCCTCAACCCATTTAGTAAAATAGTCAGTTAAATAAAATAAATCTTACTTGCCCTGGACCTTGTGGTAAGGGACCAACAATGTCCATTCTCCATTTCATAAATGGCCATGGTGATATCACCAAATAGAAAAATTCCTCCGGTTGATGCACTAATTGTGCATGATGCTGGCATTTATCACATTTTTGTGCAGATGTCTTCGCGTCTTGCTCCATCCAAGGCCAATGTAGCCAATCTTTATCAATTTGAGAACCAACGAGTCTACACCGGAGTGGTTCCCGCACACTCCTTCGTGAACTTCCCTCATCACATAGTCAACTTCTGATGTCCCTAAACACTAAGCCAATGGAATTTGAAAAGACCTCCTTTACAATTGACCGCCAACAAGACAATAACGAGGTGTTTCAGTCCATAGTGCTCGAGATACTTTTGGATCTTCAGGAAACTTGCCATGACTTATATACTCTATAAACTCAATCCTCCAATACCAAATTAGATTGGATCATTTAACTTCATAATATCCATCCACATCAAATACCGAATGCAACAGTTGAATGAACGCCCCATAATCATCTCCTTTCATTTCCGTGGACAACCCCAAATTGGTCAATGCGTATGCCTTCATGTTTTCCTCTCTCGGAATGTATATAATTGACCATTTCTTTAACCGGGAAAGTAATACTTGAACCTTATTCAAGTATTGTTGCATGCGCTCCACCATGGTGTCAAAATTTCCATACACCTAGTTCAACTAGCTAGAATCGTGCTTTATTTCAATTACTTCGGAGCCTAGTCCCCGAGCTAATTCAAGTCCTGCAAACAAAGTCTCGTACTCGGCTTCATTGTTAGTTAGTGGCACAGTTCTAATGGCATGTCTCAGGGTTTCTCTCGAAGGAGTGATTAATACTATCCCGAGACCAGACCTTTTTACATTGGAAGCTCCATACGCAAACAAGGTCCAAACACCTGATACCGTCCTCGATACCAACACTGCCTCTTTAGCAGCTAAAGGCATCAGTCCCAAACTAAAGTTAGCCACAAAGTCGGCCAAAACTTGTGACTTGATCGCAGTCTTGGGTTTGTATTCAATGTCGAATTCACAAACTTTGACTTGCAATATAGCCAATCGACCCGATAATTCAGGCTCATGAAGGACATTCCTTAAGGGAAAAGTTGCCACAACGGCTATGGGATGACATTGAAAATAAGGCCTAAGCTTTTGAGAAGAGACTACGAGAGCTAGGCCAACTTTTCAAGGTGTTTATAATGTTTCTTCGCTTCCGATAAAACTTTACTAACATAATAAACAGGAAATTCAGACCAGAACATCACTTACCGCTACTTCCGAAACTGCTAGATAGATTAACAGTTGCTCTCCTTCCTTCGCTTTTGACAAAAAATGAGGGTTAGACAAGTACCTTTTTAGGTTTTTCAATGTTTGCTAGCATTCCGGAGTCCACACAAATCGTTCTTCTTTTTCCAAAGCGAAAAGGAATGATGACATTTCTCTGAAGACATTAAACCTGCTCAGAGCCGCCAACCTGCCAGTCAACCTTTACACTTCTTTCACACTACCTAATTGATATGGATATCCTCGTGGCTTTGATCTTATTGGGGTTTACTTAAATTCCTCTTTGAGAGAACAGAAACCTA
This sequence comes from Nicotiana attenuata, assembly GCF_001879085.1. Classification (NCBI taxonomy): domain Eukaryota; kingdom Viridiplantae; phylum Streptophyta; class Magnoliopsida; order Solanales; family Solanaceae; genus Nicotiana; species Nicotiana attenuata. Next base: position 362,660 of record NW_017670433.1, read on the forward strand.
GGAACTTTCTAGAACCAATCCGAAAAGTACATTTTTCAGGATTGAGCATCATGTTGTACTTTCTCAGAATATCAAATGTCTCTTGTAGATGAGACAAATGATCACCTGCATTAAGATCCTTGACCAACATATCATCAATATACAACTCCGTTATTTTACCAATTTGTTGTTCAAATATTTTATTAACGAGCCTATGGTAAATGGCTCCGGCATTTTTAAGCCCGAAAGACATCACATTATAGCAGTATGTGCCAAAATTTGTGATAAACGATGTTTTTTCTTGATCATCCGGTGCATCCTAATTTGATTATACCTGAAATACGCATCAAGAAAGCTCATTAACTCATGCCCGGCCGTATCATCGATCATTTGATCAGTGTTTGGCAACGGAAAAGAGTCCTTAGGGCATGCCTTATTCAAATCTTTATAATCTACACATATTCTAAATTTATTATTCTTTATAGGTACAATTATTACGTTAGCTAGCCAATCGGGGTAATTTACCTCTTGAATTGAACCTATATTCAGTAATTGTGTTACCTCTTCTTTGACAAACCTTTTTCTGACCCCTGCTATCGGTTGTTTCTTCTACCATACCCGAGGAAAGTTGGGATCCAAACTCAGCTTGTGGACATCCACCTCTAGTGGAATTCCTATCGTATCTAAGTGTGATCACGTAAAACAATCAACATTAGCTTTAAGAAAGTCAATAATTCTTAATCTGAGTTCGGGACTCAACCCCATTCCTAAGTGAAATTTTCTATCTAAGAACTCCGTGAAAAAGGCCACTTGTTCGAGCTCTTAAACGATTGATTTGGTCGCATCCATTTTCTCCATTACCTGAAAAGACCTCGGTACCTGATAAAAATCCGATGACTCCTCTTCTCCATTATCTACAATCGGGGTGGAAGAGGGCACCGGCTACTATAGTTGCTATTTGCGTGTTTCTTTCCCCTTAATACGGGACAAGGTAATTGCGTTCATCTCTCTTGCAGCCAATTGATCTCCTTTGATCTGCTTGACTCCCTCCGGTGTGGGAAATTTCAGTAATTGATGATAAGTTGAAGGAACAGACTTCATTTCACGTATCCAAGGCCTTCCAAGGATCACGTTGTATCCCATATCGCCATCTACCATTTCAAACATAGTGAACTTCGTTACGCCTTCGACATGTGTGGGTAGTAGAATCTCTTCCCGTGTCGTTACACTTTTTAAGTTGAACCTGGTCAGAAGCCCTGTTGCTGGGACTATGATTCTGGTTAACTTTGCTTGTTCCACAACTCTCCATTACATAATATTGGCTGAACTACCTGGATCAACCAACACACGTTTAATTTTAAAATCTATAACATTAAGAGATATTACTAAAGCATCATTGTGCGATAGAAGAAGTCCATCATCATGCTTTTATGTGAAGGTGATGTTGTCTTCTGCAGCTTCTCGGATCCTCTTGCCATGAGTTACCGATATCTTTGTCTTCTTTGCTACTAAAACGTAACCACATTACCTCATCATTCGAGGTGACCCTGATTTGGCTGGCTTCCCAGCATCTCGATTTTTCCCATAATTATTTTTGGCTCGATTACTTAGAAATTCTCTAAGGTGACCATTCTTCAGCAATGATGCAGCCTCTTCAAGTAGGTGACGACAGTCCCCAGCCCTGTGACCATGTGTCCCACAGAACTCACATCATAGATTAGGATCCCGTCGGCTAGGATCAGATCGAATTGATTTCAGAAATCTAGCCTCCATAATATTCCTCATAGCCGTCACTAGTTCTACTAGGTTGATGTTGAAGCTATAATCGGACAATAGGGGGTATGCTAAATCTCGGGACCCTGATGGTTCTTTCTCCTATAAAGCTCTGTTATTCCGACCACAATCTACTCTTCTATCAACAGCAATCCTGTCTGATGACTGGAAACCTTTACTTTCTCGCCCCTCAGCCCCTTCGTAAGGCATAAAGAGACTCATGGAAGACCTTCAATCAACATCGAAGTCAGTTTTGAACTTGTACTGATTCCGATCACGATTACGTCCTTTAGAAGACACCGAAGAGCTGAGTTGATCATCTTCAATTCTGATATTTGATTCATATCGATTATGGACATCTGCCTATATAGTTGCCTAAATTTCTAATAGGCTTTGCTTTAAAATGTCTAGAGGCATCAGAGCTCAACGGATTGAGACCTTTGGTGAACACTTCAGTTGCCCACTCATCTTGTACTGCCAGCAACAACATCCTCTCCTTCTAAAATCGGATCATGAACTCTCGCAATAGTTTGGATTCTCCTTTGGCTATTATGAATATATCCACCTTTCTAGCTTGGACCTGTTTTCCCCAGCATGAGCTTTAATGAAAGAAACTGCAAGCATTTCAAAAGAGTCAATGGGATGCTCAGGTAAAAGAGAATACCATGTTAAAGCACCATTTTGCCAAATTTCTTGAGTAAGACAGATTCGATCTCGTGCGGGGCCAAATCATTTTCCTTTACTACCGTAGTATAAGTTGTGATATGCTCATGTGGATCCAAAGTCCCATCATACTTCAGAATATCTGGCATCTTGAATCTTTTCGGGATCAACTCTGGGGCCGCACTTGGTTTGAACGCAGTTGCGTATATTTTTTTGAATCTGATCCCTTCAACATTGATGTTGCTCCTGGGATCTAATCCATCCGAGCATGAAATTATTTAGCATTTTTGTCCATTCCCTCATTCATCTCCCTCATGAATCTCATGAGCTCAGTTTTGAAAGGATCTTTAGCGTTGTTGTCATTCTCGAATCCACTACCGGCACCACCTGTTTCATTTTCATTTAAAACCAAATCCTTCTCTCGGAGCAAGATTATCGGTTCTTTGCGCTATTTGATTTCCGAGCCCGTTGGGAGGAATTTGAACTACTCCATTGGGGTTATTGGAAACAACCGAGAGCGCCTTCTTCAATTATGTCATCACCTCGTCTTGCCTTAGGAGATGCTTCGAAATTTCCCTTTGTTGCTCTGTAAAGATTTTGACCATTTCAACAATATGTTCATCATCCGCATCATCAGGAGTTGGACTTCTAACATGACGAGGATTTTGTTCTTCACGAACTGGAGTTGTCTCATCTCCTTTGTTGCGAGTTTCTCTAATTGACTCTTCCCGCTGGAACACATCCTCTCGCTCGCTGTGTGTTCCAACATTGTAAGCATTGTTCTCATCGTTAGCTGCCATATGTGATTTTTCTTTTGCTAAGAAAGGAATCAAAACTCGTTAGTAACAGATGAATGGATCAAAGCAATTACACAATTGTCTATGCCCCACGGTGGGTTCCAAACTGTTTACCTGTAAAACGGTATAGTTGAATTTGTAACTTGATTTATAGACACGTGAATTAATTTGATCAAAAAATATAAAATAAATAAGAACATAGATAAGATTATAAAATAACTTGAAGGAAATACGAGCCTGGCTATGAGTTTAGCTTCTCCGATAACAGTAACAAGAACAATATTAAGAATAAAGTAAAAAGAGCAATTTGATAGAATAAGAGCTAAATTGTAATTTTTGTGTATCGAATGTTTCATGTCCAACAATGAATACAAAATTTTCTATATATAGCTCTATTAAGGGGGTTGAGATCCCATCCAGTACCCATCCGTCCAGTATTTCTCAATGGAATGGTACGTAGGACATTGCCACGTGTCAAACTAAACTTTTAATGGCTAAGACTTGCTTGACATTTCTACAACAACAACAACAATAAAAACCAGTATAATCCCACGAGTTGGGTCTGGGGAGGATAGTGTGTACGCAGACTTTACCCCTACCTTTGAGGGTAGAGTGGTTGTTTTTGATAGGTCCTCCACAAAAGGAAAGAAAAAAGAAAGCAGTAACAACAACAATACCAACAGTAAGATAATAAGAAACAAGCAGTAACCATAACAGGATAATAAGAGAGCGGGCATTATCAACAGCAATATAATAAGAAAATATGTAGTAACCAAGGTTGTCAATAACCGGAAAACAAGGCTGACTAACTACTACTACCGATATGGGGAAGACACACACTCGACTACTTACTAACCTTCTACCATAATCCTCGACTTCCACACTTTTCTATCAAGGGTCATGTCCTCAGTGAGCTGAAGCAACGCCAAGTCCTGCCTAATAACCTTTCCCCAATACTTCTTTGACCTACCTCTACACCTCTTCAGACCACCCAAGACCAACCTCTCGCACCTCCTCATGGAACATCTGTACTTCTCCTCTTCACATGACCATACCACCTAAGCCTCGCTTCTCGTATCTTGTCCTTCACCGAGGCTACTCCTACCTTGTTCTGAATATCTTCATTTCTAATCTTATCAATCCTAATATGTCCGTGCATCCATCTCAACATCCTTATTTCCGCTACCTTCTTTACTGGTATTTTAAAGCAACCAATAATTTGTTTCTGGAATAGTGGAACTTACATGACCCGAAACTTTGGATGCCGACAACATTTTCGTTTTTTTTTCTCCTCTTTCTATTTGCTTATATCCCCTCACCCACCCATCTTTTCTCTGTTTGTGAAGATTTATCTTGATTTTATACTTGTACTTTTTTTGGGGCAAACTTCCCTAAATGCCCGAAGTAGACATCAAAGGTAGGATTTACTGTTAAAGCAGTGATGATTTTGCAATGCGTATGTGATGCATGCGATCATGCTTAGTGGCTATCACTCATAATTAGAATATGAAATTGGTTTATTTCCGCAAAGATGAAATAAAGAATTATTTAAAAAATGAGGGAGGACATCCAAATTCATCTCGTAAGTTTCAAAATGGAATCTTGGAGTAAGTTAAAATATTGGGTTAGGCATTTATACTTCCGGCGTCGAAGTTCACGGTAATCGAACTCCAGAAAAAGAATTCCCTTTGATCTTAAAGTACTACAAAAAATGGGGCTTGAAATGTCAAGCAAATCTTAGCCTTTAAAAGTTTAATTTGACACGTGGCAATATCTTACCATTCCATTGAGAAATACTGAATGGATGAGTACTGGAGGTATACAACCCCAGGGAGACAACATCCCCAAATCAAGCTCTTCTTGAATGAGAATAAAACTTCTATTGATCATTGTATAACGGTTGGTCATTAATATAGAGACTCCTTGTAACGACTGGTCATTCGATGCTGTCTTTTTCAACCGATGCCTTACCTTCAACTCTTCGTCCTCGGTTTCAATGCCTTCGGGACTCGCGCAGCACCGGTCACATGCTTGTATCCGATGCCAATAATTTGCTGACTCATATCTTACCTGTCTTCAGTTCCACATATCATCTCTTCATTCGCCCAACTATCGCTGACCAATTTTACCCCATACAACCTTGAATTTCATCATCTTATATACGAAGTGAATATTAAAAGCTTAACTAAAATGACATATGCTTGTATGTCGAGTAATTTGCAGTTCTTACATTATTATTTATTATAGGTCAAGAAGTAATAAAAAGTAAAAGTGTTATGAATAAAATTGTAATTAGAGTGAATGTCTACCTTTTAAAGAGTTTTACTTTGTGGCTACGTTATTTTTCCCTTATAAATAGAGGGGCCTTACCCCATTGTAAATCATCCCAAAATTCAATAAGAACTTCCACTCTCTTTCTCTGCAATATTGTTCTTCTTCTTTTATTGTTTTATAACACGTTTACGAGACTCTACCGTCTCAAGAAGATCTTTGAGAAGACTAAGCAAATATGGATACTTCACAAAGCAAACTTGGATCAAAGTTCAATTGTAAAAATATTTGTTTAATTGATTCATGTACGACACATACAATATTCAAAGAGAAGAAATATTTCTCTCATTTAAGTATGTGTAAGGCAGATGTTACTACAATTTCTGGTAGTAGTAATTTAATTGAAGGCTCTGGAAGAGCTGCTGTAACTATGCCCAAGGGAACAATACTTATCATAGAGAATGCAATGTTCTCCTCCAAGTCCAAGAGGAACTTGTTGAGTTTTAAAGATATCCGCCGAAATGGATATCATATTGAGATAATAGATGAGAATAATCTTGAATATCTCATCATTACCAAAAATGTCTCTGGCCAGAAAAGGGTGTTTGAGAAGTTCTCATCTTTGTCTTGTGGCCTGTATTGGACAAGAATTAGTGCAATTGAGGCAAATTCTATTGTAAACCAAAATGTTACTAATTTCAATACTTTTGTACTTTGGCATGATCGATTGGGACATCCTGGATCAATTATGATGAGACGAATTATAGAAAACTCATATGGGCATCCATTAAAGAATTTAAAGATTCTTTTAAATAATGAATTTTCTTGCACTTCTTGTTATCAAGGCAAGTTAATTATTAGACCATCACCAACAAAGGTTGGGATTGAGTCCCCTACGTTTTTGGAACGTATACAATGGGATATTTGTGGACCTATTCACCCACCAGGTGGGTCGTTTAGATATTTTATGATCTTAATAGATGCATCCTCTAGATGGCCTCATGTGTGCCTATTGTCATCTTGCAACCTCGCATTTGCAAAATTAATGGCACAAACAATTCGATTACGGGCGCAATTCCCCGATAATCCAATTAAGTCTATTAGACTTGATAATGCTGCTGAGTTTTCATCCCAAGCATTTAATGATTATTGCTTATCAATTGGGATAAAAGTGGAACATCCTGTAGCTCATGTTCACACTCAAAATGGCCTAGCAGAGTCTTTAATTAAACGTCTGCAATTGATAGCAAGACCGTTACTCATGAAAACGAGGCTGCCCACTTCTGTTTGGGGTCACGCCATTTTGAATGCAGCAATGCTAGTTCGTCTCAGACCGACAAATTATCATAAATATTCCCCGTTGCAATTAGTTTTGGGTCATGAACCTAATATATCCCATTTAAGAATTTTTGGATGCGCAGTATATGTGCCTGTAGCCCCGCCATATCGCACCAAAATGGGTCCCCAAAGAAGGTTAGGAATATATGTTGGGTTTGAATCGCCCTCCATTATTCTCTATCTTGAAACATTAATGGGGGATTTATTCACTGCTCGATTTGCAGACTGTCGATTCGATGAGACACTTTTCCCAAAATTGGGGGGAGAAATTGGTGAAACCGAACGGGAAATTTTGTGGAAAAATCCATCATTGTCTCATCTTGATCCACGTACCTCTATTTGTGAAAAAGAGGTGCAGGAAACAAAAACCATTTGCAGAGAATAGCAAATCAAATGCCAAACGCATTTACGGATCTGAAAAGGATAACAAAATCACATATCCCTGCAGAGAATGTTCCAATCTGTATTGATGTCCCTATTGGACAATCTTCTAGTGTCATAACTAATAAGTCAAAAGCACGCCTAAAACGTGGCAGACCATTAGGTTCTAAGGATCGAAATCCTAGAAAAAGGAAAACAAATGATCAAAATGACACTACGAAAGAGTCTCATGAAGAAATCTACGATTTAACCAATCCTGAGATTCATGAGGAAATCACTGAGCCTGAGACTCAAGAAAATAATAAACTATCAATAAATCCAATCGATATTGAGACAAATTTGAATCGATTGGATATAGTGGTGGATTATGTCTTTGCATATAATGTTGCATCTAGCATTATGCAAGATAGTGATGATCTTGAACCTCAATCTGTTGGAGAATGTTGACAAAGACGTGATTGGCCAAAATGGCAAGAAGCAATCCAATCAGAGTTGAATTCACTTGTAAAACGTGAAGTTTTTGGGCCTGTAGTCCAAACACCTAATGGTGTTAAGCCTGTTGGCTATAAATGGGTCTTTGTACGCAAGAGGAATGAGAAAAATGAGGTACAAAGATATAAGGCACGCCTTGTTGCACAAGGATTTTCACAAAGGCCTGGTGTCGATTATGAAGAGACATATTCACCCGTTATGGATGCTATAACGTTCCGTTATCTCATTAGTTTTGTTGTCCATGAAAAGCTTGACATGCATTTAATGGATGTGGTTACCGCCTACCTTTATGGCTCACTTGATAATGAGATATACATGAAAATTCCCGATGGATTTAAAATGCCTAACGTACATAATTCAAAATCCCGAGAAATGTTTTCACTCAAATTGCAAAGATCTTTGTTTGGTCTAAAGCAATCAGGACGAATGTGGTATAATCGTCTTAGTGAGTATTTATTAAAGGAATGTTATATAAATGATGCCATTTGTCCATGTGTTTTGATAAAAAAAAACATCGGAATTTGTTGTACTTACCGTATATGTCGATGACATAAACCTTATTGGAACTCCGATAGAACTCCAAAAGTCAATTGATTATTTAAAGAAGGAATTCGAGATGAAAGATCTCGGAAAGACAAAATTATGTCCTGATTTGAAAATTGAACATTTGGCAAATGAAATTTTTGTTCATCAATCTGCCTACATAGAAAAGGTATTGAGACGGTTTTACATGGATAGAGCACATCCATTAAGTACTCCGATGGTTGTTCGATCACTTGATGTGAATAAGGATCCATTCCGACCTCAAGAAGAGAATGAAGAGCTACTTGGTCCTGAAGTACCATATCTTAGTGCAATTGATGCACTAATGTATCTTGCTAATACTACAAGGCCTGACATAACTTTTTCAGTTAATGTCTTAGCAAGATATAGCTCTGCTCCCACAAGGAGACATTGGAATGGAATCAAACACATATTGTGATATCTAAAAGGAACTACCGATATGGGCTTATTTTATGGCAATAATTGCAATCCCGATCTTGTTGGTTATGCTGATGCTGGGTATTTATCTGACCCACACAAGGCTCGATCTCAAACAGGTTATGTGTTGACATGATGAGGCACCACCATATCTTGGCGATCGACTAAGCAATCAATTGTGGCTACTTCATCTAATTATGCTGAGATAATCACCATTCATGAAGCAAGTCGAGAGTGTGTGTGGTAAAGGTCTATAATACATCTTATTCGAGACAAATGTGGTTTGAAATGTGACAAACTACCCACAATTTTGTATGAAGGCAATGCAGCATGCATAGCCCAATTGAAGGGAGGATTCATAAAAGGAGATAGGATAAAGCACATTTCACCAAAGTTATTTTTTACTCATGATCTTCAAAAGAATGGTGATATCAATGTGCAACAAATTCGTTCAAGTGATAATATGGCTGATTTGTTCACAAAATCTCTACCGACGTCAACCTTCAAGAAGCTAGTGCACAAGATTGGATGCGAAGGCTCAAGGATGTGAAATGATGCTCTCATCAGGGGGAGTTTAATGCGCGTTGCACTCTTTTTTTCTTACAAGGTTTTGTTCCACTGGGTTTTCCTTGCAAGGTTTTTAACGAGGCAACCAAAACACGTATTATTAAACATGTGTACTCTTTTTCCTTTTCTAGAATTTTTTTCCCATTGGGTTTTATTTTAGTTAAGATTTTAACGAGGCACATTACTTATTGAGTAGACATTCAAGGGGGAGTGTTATGCATAGAATTGTAATTAGAGTGAATGTCTACCTTTTAGAGAGTTTTACTTTGTGGCTAAGTTACTTTCCCTTATAAATAGAGGGGCCTTACCCCATTGTAAATCATCCCATAATTCAATAAGAATTTTCACCTCTTTCTCTGCAATATTGTTCTTCTTCTTTTAATGTTTTATAACAAAAGAAAGATTTTCTCCATTTCGGCCCCCTTTTTTCCATTTTCAGCAACTAATTAAAAATAAAAAAGAAGTGTTACTATTAATTTCCTATTATACTTTTTGTATATTAATTTATCTATAGCGGGATCATGGGTGGCCCCACGAATTTTGTGGCCTAAAGCCAAATTTTATGAGGGGTCTTAACTTTTTTTAAAAAGAAATTATTGTTTTTATTTGAAGTTTATTTTTCTAGTTTTGTTTTAGATGCAAAGTTATTAAAAAAATTAAAATTAGTTTCTTCCAATAAGTCTTTCTCAATTAACAATATAGCTAATCCATTTAACCTCTCTTGAGACATTGCTGATCTTAGTTAAGATTTTATCATTTTCAATTTTGAAAAACTTCTTTCCACTGAAGTAAAGGTAACGTGAGTTATTAACATTATTCTATATGCAATATAGGCATTTGGAAAAGAACCAAATCTTTTTATTTGATTGAGTATATAAATTAAGGCAATATTTTTCTAATTTCCATCATCTAGTCTCAGTTTTCTAACACTAAATAGAAAACCAAAAATATTTTCATATGCTTTGAATTGTTCAAATCTATTTTGAAGTGAAAAATAGCCATGTCCACTATGTGTAAAAAGTAATCAACTCTAAAGGACTCTTCGAGGGATTTTCAACATTCTCATCAAATTGTTTTTGTTAGGTGTTTGTCCAGATTTTCTTACCATAATTGATTTTCCTATCTCATGAAGGAAAGAAAAATATATTTACCATAATTGGGTTTTCTTTCCTAGAAGAAAAATATAATTTTTCCATATTTGGCTAGTCCCTTTTCTTGTAGGAAAAGGTTTGAACTTCTATAAATTGAGGATCCTTCCTTCACATTCAGTGGCATCCACTATGTAGCCATAAGGGGCTTGAGAGTCCATTTTAGGGGGAGAACTTTATGGGACAAGTGTTAGTGTGTCACTTGTGTTTGCCTCTTTGTGAGGTTATTCTCTCGATATTTTGTATCTCTTTTTATTATAGTGGATTGCTCATCTCCGCCATGGACGTAGGTCAATTGACTGAACCACGTTAAATATTTTTGTCTCTTTTGGTATATTTCTCTTTTGTTGTTGGATTTATCGTCGCTCAAGGTTTGCTTTACTAGCTTCCGCATGACACTTGACTTTTTCGTTCCTAACAAGTGGTATCAGAGCGAGGTTCAAAACAGGTTCATCTTGGCGGGTTCAGTTCTAGCCGCGACATATTTGACGATAATCGTAACTTTTGTCTGAGAAATTTGACCGGTGTGCTAGCACGTTGAGACAAACTTTGTGGTGGAGATACGACCCTGTTGAAGGCTATACGAAGAAGGTGGATCAAGTTTATTTTGTCAGAAAATTTAGGCCAAGGGGGAGAATTGTTAGGTGTTTGTCTAGATTTTCTTACCATAATTGATTTTCTTATCTCATGAAGGAAAGCACAATATATTTACCATAATTGGGTTTTTCTTTTCCTAGAAGGAAAATATAATTCTTTCATATTTGACTAGTCCCTTTTCTTGTAGGAAAATGTTTGGACTTCTATAAATTGAGGATCCTTCCTTCACATTTAGTAGCATCCACTATGTAGCCATACGGGGCTTGAGAGTCTTGTTTAGGGGGAGAACTTTACTGGACAAGTGTTAGTGTGTCACTTGTGTTTGCCTCTTCGTGAGGTTGTTTTCTCGATATTTTGTACTCTCTTTTTATTATAGTGGATTGCATCTCCGCCATGGACGTAGGTCAATTGACCGAACCACGTTAAATGTTTGTGTCTCTTTTGGTATATTTCCCTTTTGTTGTTGGATTTATCGTCGCTCAAGGTTTGTTTTACTAGCTTCCGCATGACACCTGACTTTTTTGGTCCTAACAGGTTCTTCATATATATCACACGTTTCTAGTGAAATCCGAGTTCGATATTCATTTCAAATGCAATTTCCTTGGCAGAAAGCACAACAGTTGCAAATCCTCCTTCTCTATATTTGTTAAGAAAGAAATCAAAATTTTTCACTTCACATAACTTTTTTTTAGTTTATATATAATCTATTAGGTGTAACAAAAAATGGGACCCTAAAATATATGGGCCCGAAAACAGTTGCTTTACCTGCTTTAGGCAAGGGCCGCCCCAGAGCGGGATATATATTAGTACGTCCAAATCCTAGTTTAGTCTAGTCATTATTGTTTGCATTACCTAAAAAGAGCGACTTTATTTTATCACGACACGATCACTTTGATTGTTTTACCTTCTCACAATCACTAAATTTTTGCAATAAAATATTTGTTGCTTGACAGATAAGTTTAGGCTGAAATTCAGAAATAGTCAGATTTCTAAGTGGTCATTAAAAAATAGTCACGATTTTAAAAGTAATCAAAATTTAGCCATTTTTCATATAAAGATAAATCGAAACAAAAACAATGTTCAAAATCCGAAAAATATTACAGCATAATATACTGGAGTTCCAGTATAATATACCGGTCCAGCATGATATGCTGGAAGTTCATACACAGGTGCTTCAATCTACAGTATATTATGCTGGAACTTTCCGCGTGTTGGAGTTACAGCATAATATGCTGGGAGTTCATACACAATTGCACCAATCTCCAGTATATTATGTTGGTTCCGTGTTGCAGCAAAATAGTGGCTATTTTTCAATGACTTTGCAAACGTTGGCTATTTTTAAATTACCAATCCGAAAACTGGCTATCTCGTGCTATTTTTACATAAGTTTATCCAATAATTCTGTCTTCATGTAATATAAGGAGTTTTTTAAAGCTAAAATAAATCAACAAAATAATGTTAGAAACTATTAAAGATATTTATTACGTCTGGGTAGTATGTGTGTGCATGTACGTAAAATCATTCTGACCCTATACACACATATACCTACCGTGTCAAAATGTTGCAAAATATAAGAATGTACACATAATTAAGGAGAAGAAATTAGCTATGTACATATATATAGTTACCAATAATGAGCCCAAAAAATTATGTTTCTAGTTTTATTTTTATGTGAACATGTTTGATTGGACATTCAATTTAATAAATAAAAATATATTTTTAAAACTCGTGGTCTTAATGACCGTACAATTATGACATTAAGGATAAAAGAAAAATTTAAGTTAAATTATTTTTTAATACACAAATATTACTCCACCCAGTCCACTTTAATAATTTTTTGGCCTTTTTTTTTTTTGTAATCTATATTATTTGATTTTTTTAGATAGCAAAAAGGAATAAATTCTTTTTTTTTTCAAAGTTGCCTTTGGAGTAAATAGTCTCGGAATATCTGTTATATTTTCAATGAACAAATTAAAGAGATAGTAGAGGTTAAAATGGTCAATTTAATTATTAGTTAATGTTAATTTGGCTCGTTTTGATACCTTCACTGTCTTTATTAGGATTATATCCGTGGATCAAAATAAAACAAAATAATTATATATTTTCTGTTCATACCTCAACTAATTATATATTTCTAGATATTTTTGGGTCAATAGTTGTTCAGAAATTAAGATAGCTACAAAACATTTTATAAGATTGCGGTAGATGAGATTGTTAGTTAATTAAGAGTTGGATGGCACAATTTGTTAATTTTCTAATTTTATTATGCTAGCGTTAGTTAGGGTTTCAATCAAATTAAATTAAGAATATCCACTCATAGGCATCTAATTAAATGGACTATATATATCGATTGTGGTCAACACTCAACAAAACGATATCATAATCCTATTATTGGTCTAAGATTATCCAAATGACCACTCAATTGAGAAGCTGGATAATTTTATATTATATACGCATAATAATCTTTTCACAATAATTGGATATGTAATCACATCATCAACAGATATATAGCTTCAGTGTGAGGCTAACTAATTTTTTTAATGTATTTAAAGTTAACCTTCATTAAATTTAATTAAACTCCTAAAAATAGTTGCTTTCGTCTTTCATAGAGAGCTTCAATAATGTGACAGTGTAAAGCCACAATAAAGTATACTCTATATTATTTATATGTAGGACGTTATCCAATACTTGAAGAGATTGAAAAACAACTTTTACTTATTTATAAGAGTAAGTTTTTAGAATCTTTTCATATAATATAATTTTAACAGTTTCGAGATAGACTAATTGAGTTTCGTAGAGATCGAGTAACTTTTAACCGCGTTATTGATAATGTAGGGTTAGGTGGCGGAGCCATAAATTCAAATTTATGAGTTCGAAATTCTAAATTAATAATTTATATATAATTCAATGAATTTTGTAAAGACATACAAAATTTGGAACAAAGTTGCTGAGTTCGCCGAATCGGTAACGGAAATGCTAGCTCCACCCTACTTATAAACAAAGGTTTAGTGAAAAGAACTAACTAAAAATGGGAAAGGTTGAAAATGTAAGCAAAAAGGAATATCAAAGTAATTAAGAAAACACCCAATACAGTTAACTTTTCTCTTTATTTGTTTTTTTTTTTTTTTTTGGTTTTCCACTTGGTGTTCGGTACTCACGTTGGGGCCCGACTAAATCGAATTCGCGTCGGGAAGTCCCATATTGGGAGTAAAACGTTCCCTAACAAATGCAACTTCATACCTAGAAACTCGAACCCGAGACATCTCATTAAGAATGAAGGACTACTTACCGTACTTCACCGCAACCCTTGTTGGTTGCATTCCCTCCATATTCTTAACAAACTTCAAAAGCTTTCCTTTAATGGAATATTCCTATCATTTCTTGGCCCTCCTCCTTATCCAACCAAAAGCAATAGACAAAAGCCACTTTGGATATCAGGATACATATAATTATTTTCAATTATTTTAGAGAGGAAATTTAATTTCTATACATCTGAATTTTGTCTCTCTCTCTATTTCATTACTATGGTGCCAGCAGCCAGTGATAATTAGAACAAATTATTTTTTAAAAAAAACACTTTTAATTCATCGTGTATAATGAAATAGAGACTCTGAAAAAAAAAACTTTTGGACTGGTCAATTGTTTAAGATTTATTATGCTTGGTATTCAATTGGATCCTTTTTATATATAAAAAATAAATAAGAGAAAATCGTGTCTAAGATTTTTATTTTTTATTTTTTTAGTGATTAGTTGGCATGACACCACGATTATATGTTTTAATAGGCTCGCTGTTATTACTTACTTATAGAGAAATTTCTCTACAAGAAAGTATGAACATGTTCATCAAATAATTAAAAAAATTGCAATTTTACTATGTAACTTACCATTTAGTCAACCCAAGTACTAATTTGGATTTATTTTTCTTAAAACTCTCTTAACACTATATTGGGGTTTTCAATAAGTCATGTTAGCTATAGGAAGATATTAAATGAAACAAGAGTGGTACAAAAGCAACCCCAAAAGAAAAGGAAAAAGAAACTATAGAATATGTATTTTCACGTGTACATACGAGAGCTTAAGTCCTATTTATCGTTATTATAAAAGGTATTTAAATAATCAAATTTTTGCAAGACAATAATAAGTAAATATGTCTAAGTTGTATACACCGATAATATAATAATTACACAATTAGTAAAACCTAAACTAGATTCGCTACTACTTTTACTAAATTATAAATAATTTGATCGTATAAATATTTTAATGTGGATAAAATTTCAACTCTATATAAATTTTCACAATAAACTTTATTTGATAATCATATAATTATAATAATAACAATAATAATTAACCTATTACTAAAAAGGACAGTCGGGTGCACTAAGCTCCCGCTATGCTCGAAATTTAGGAAAGGGCCGTATCGTACGCAACCTTATCCCGCTAGAAATTATTTTGAGGGCTCGAACGCGTGATCTCTGGCAAGCCAGCAACTAACCTATTACTATGATGTAAAATATCTTTGCATGATTTAGATATTTCTTTCCTTATAAAAGGGAATGTGTGTAATGAAAATCTCTATTCTTTCTCTTTCCCTCTTTTTATATGTTCTCTTCTTCTTTTCGCTCTTGCATGTACTGTACCATTTTTTTTTATCCTTTGGTGTTTTTGAAGCTCAACTCTACTTGGGTATTAATTGGGTTTTTTTGAAATTAAAATATTGGAAAAAGGGGATAGTGTTTATTGATCTACTCTTTACGCTTTATTCCTCTTTGGGAGAAAAGTGAAAATCTCTATTGTTTACCCTTATTGATTCTGTTATCGTTACTCCATTCTTATAGTTGGTGAATAATTAATTTCATTAACTATTATTTTGATTGTTAAAAGTTAATTGAAAATGGTGAAATTTATTGGATAGACAGGAGAATTGGATACTGGGTATTGAATTGTTTATAAAGAAAGATATTAGGGATCCAAAAATAGGGGGGAGTGATTGTGATAATTTTGCTGTGGTGGAGTGCTTATTGAATATTTTGGTTTGGATGGGCTCCTGCTTTTCATTTGAAAGCAGGAGCCCAGTCCCTGGACCTTCAGTATCTGCAACTAAAAGGAAGAGCTCAAGAAAGTGGTCAACGGAGGAACAGCTGCAGGGGATTCCTGGGCGTATGTTGTTGAATGGATCGAGCGAGGTGGCTTCACTCTTCACTCAGCAGGGAAAGAAAGGACCTAATCAAGATGCCATGATTGTTTGGGAGGTTAGTCATTTTCTTCACCTCACTATTTTTGTAAAGTAGTGATATTAAGTGCTTAATTTTTCAGCGTAAATACACAGTTTCAAGCTACCGGGTTTAGCCGAACCCCTAGCCAGGTTTCTAGCTCCGACCTTGTATTTAAGTGGAGAAGGATAGAGCGGCAATGCCCATTATCCACTGAGTTTTGAACCGTGTGCCACTATCCCTTGGGGATTTCTTGGTTACAAAAAAGGTGTTTAGTTCGCAAATATTATGAATCAACAGCATGTGCATCCTATCATGGCTGTAGTTAAAACGAGTTCTAGGGGCAAAAACGGTTATCCGGCAGTTATTTTTCTATCACAGTATTGGTGGCTAGAGATGGTTATTTTTGCTTCAGCTTGTATAGTATAGTATTTAGAGGATTATGTTTATGTGTTTATTTAATTTCAGAATATTAGATACTCCCTTAGCCCTTGGGCATGGATAAATCATCAGCTTCCTGAAAATGATTAGGAAATATAAACAAATACTTTAGTTTTGTTTTTGTTGCATGTTTATATCTGTGTAATTGTTATTGGATGTACTTATATGATGTGTCCCCCCTCACACTCTTTTTGATGTTTTTTTCTAATTTTTGGGGACTAAGTTAGGATGTATTCCTGCTTTTTCAGATATCTTTGTAGTTGTTTCCCTAGTCACGATTCTTTCTCACTATAACCGTTGGAAAGTTGTTTCCTGATTTTTCATATAATAATTATTTCAGAATTTTGGTTCCAGAATGGATACAGTTTTCTGTGGTGTTTTCGATGGCCATGGTCCTCATGGTCATTTTGTTGCGAAGAGAGTCAGAGATTCTCTTCCTTTAAAGCTAAGTGCACACTGGGAAATTAATATTAAAAATGATGATGATGTTGTAAGAGAGACTAGTGCAAATACCCTATACTCTGCGGATGCTTCCCTTATATCTGTTGATGAGGAGTCGAGGGTTTCAATTGATGTTGACAAGACTGAAAAGCAACCAGAGGTCCTTCAGACATTGAAGGACTCATTTCTAAAGGCTTATAAGTTCATGGATAGAGAACTGAGAGGATATAACCGTATCAATTGCTTCTGTAGCGGAACAACAGCAGTTACCCTTGTTAAGCAGGTCTGTCAACAAATTCAGAAAGTTGAACCTTGCTACAGTCTTGTGCTATGTTATTCTGAATATAAACTTATATTTTTTCCTGTAGGGTCAGGATCTTGTAATTGGAAATGTTGGGGATTCTAGAGCTGTACTTGCTACGAGAGATAAAGATGATTCTTTGATGGCTGTACAATTGACAGTAGATCTTAAACCTAACCTACCAGGTGCATATAATCCTATATCTTGCTGTCCTTCATGTATTTTCTTTTTTATTTGGATAAAAATAAGGTGAATATCTTGGTGCCTGCATGTTGCTTTCTGAATTTCATATTTGTGTTACAATTATGAATTTACCACTTATCCTCAGCTTTATGATAACTTATGGCTGTCTAGTCCTAATTAGGAACTCTCAAAGCATGGGGTTTCGCACACACCCTCTATGTTCCTTCTGTATCGAGACCTAGCCCAGAAGCTAAGACGGACCTACCAACCAATGGAACCACGAAGACTGAATGAGTAAAATTAGGTAACAGAAGGGGAGGGATTGCTGTTTTTTATTAGTGAGGACTAGCGGCTTTCATTTTATTAAATCTAATGAAGGGCTTTAAAGAGTAGGCAGTTTATGTCAGCTCATACGGCTAATCTATGAGGTTGCAGTAATGCAATTAAGTAGCCTATAGCCATTGATGTTGATCGATGCAATTTAGTTGGGCAAAAATATCAGAGCCCCCAAATAATTATGTCTCTGTGTGACTTGCAAGCTTTTTCTCCTTTTTCTCTTCATCTTTTTTATGGCCTTATTCTGTACACAACTTCAGTTTCACCAACTTCCGTCAATTGGAAAAATCTGTCACAGTGTTGGTTTTTGGTCCACACCAACCTTTCACTCTCTCAGCCCTTTGGGATAGTCCAAATTTACTCTTTGGTTAACCTTCTATCCGAAGGGTCTGAAGGTTGTAATCTTATTACTGATAAGATCAACCTCTCAAAGGGAGATAATAAATGGAAGTTGCTTCGTTAAGCACTAGTTTTTTTTTTCTGAAAATATTTTGTTGGGATAAAACATACTTTCTTGGCAGTTTTCCTGATGGTGTCAGAGGAGAAGTTGACTTAGCAAGTCGGTTAACTCTGAGTTATATGAGGGTCAAGTCTGATGGGCTAAATGACAGCTAGTGAAATCGAATATTAAACAGATTTTTCACTTTAATTACTTTTTACCCATTTATGAAGTTACGCAATTTCAGATGTTCGCCTGTCAGTTTGATGTCCAGTGTTCATTTTTATTTTTTTCCTTATTGCTGTTCATAAGCATTTTAGGTTTAACACCCAGGAAGTACTGAAGAAGAGTAAATCGTCGAAACAGGTGTACTAGTCAGAAACTGAAAGTCCTAGTTTGTTGATTGAAATATTTTGGAAAGACTGTAATCTCATCTATAATGGTATAGGCTCATATTAACAGGACTGGTTAAGTAGGTTCTGCTAGTCAAATCATGTATTTATAGTGACCCTCTTATATGTTACTGCTGACAAATCAGAATTTCTGTTCGTGACACAGACAATGGTTAGATTTTGTTAGCTTGCTCTGTTTCTTTATCTGGTCTCATTTACTAAATCACCATCTTTTGAATCTCATGAAGAGTCAATTTAGCAAATTTATTCATATATTTTAGATTTTCTTTGCATTTGAGGTATCGAGAGACAGTTCTTCCCCTTGACAGTTTGCAGATTCATATTGACATCTGAGAAGAAATGTGAAAATTGCATCCGCTTTACCATGACCATCTATGGACTTCAATTAGTTCTATCGTTTATGAAAACATAATCATCTAAACCAGATTGCACGCAATACAGTAACCTGTATTTGGGGAGTATAAGAAAGAAAAGGAAAAGAAGGATTAGGGGTATCTACTTTTATGATTCTAAGCTTAACAAAATTAATTTTGACTAGTCAGATGCTTAGCAACAGTCATTTTACAGGTGAATGAATTTAGAGATGAAGCAATAGATGCTTTCTTCAGGAAATAAATGCTTATGTTCGTTAGGATTGTAGCACCTACATTATAGTATTCTTGAAAGCAGAGTCCTATTTTTGCATTGTTGACTTGGACTAATGCTTTTGATGGCTCATCCTAATATATATTTTTCTATTAAATACTTCTTTGTAAATTTACAGTGGAGGCAGAGAGGATTCGCAAATGTAAAGGGCGTGTATTTGCTCTTCGCAATGAACCAGAGGTTGCAAGAGTGTGGTTGCCGAACAGTGACTCACCTGGACTAGCCATGGCACGTGCATTTGGAGATTTTTGCCTCAAGGATTTTGGCCTCATAGCTGTGCCTGAAATTTCATATAGGTGTTTAACAGAGAAAGATCAGTTCATTGTTCTGGCAACGGATGGGGTAAGAGTTTCTTATTTTTTGTTGCTAAATACTTAATGTGATTATATTATCTCCTAGTCAAAAACTAATTTTGATGGCTATGACAGATTTGGGATGTGCTTTCAAATGACCAAGTGGTAAACATTGTGGCTTCAGCTTCACCACGTTCATTTGCAGCTCGATCACTGGTTGAAGTAGCTGTACGAGCCTGGAGAACTGAATACCCAACCTCTAAAGTTGATGATTGTGCTGTTGTCTGCCTCTTCCTTGATTCGAACTCAATTGACTCGACCTCTAAAGACGATGGACAAGACTGTCTTTGATGAACTGAGCGAAGTTACGGACAATAGGAATGTTCCTCTGGTCTAACTGTACTGGATCATTCTGGGATTGTTCGAGAAGGCAAAAAAGTTTTTGAAGAAGAAAAAGAAGAAGCCTCAGACCGCAAGGTGCATTGCCAACGTTTGTTCCGACAATGAAGAAAAGAGAGCTGCTGGAGGAAGCAAAGAGGGTGAAATCTCCTTGCAACTCTGAATTTATTTGTTTAAATGATTTTTCATTTTCTTTTGCCTTTTTTCTATGGCTTCATTTCTTTACTGTAAAAAAAAAAAAGGAGAAATATTAGATATTTTTTCGGACCGGAGAGGTGGGCCCGGCTATATTAGTGTGTCTGGGAGTCATCCTTTTCTCTAGCTTAGGTAGATTGGAATTTTGTATAATTCCTAGTTGTAGTCTTCTTCATTCTTGGCTTTCTATCTTCTCTTTTTCTTTTCATATCTCAGTTTTTTGTTATGTGGTCAGATCTTAGATGTTTGGATTCTTCTAACTACCAAATGGTATTAAGTACTTTATTAGGGAGCTCGTGGCACCGGGCTTGCCTAGTGTGGTTTACATCTCCTGTGTGGTTTGCGAGTTATTGCACAATGAGCGGTTTGCGAGTTATTGCACAATGAGCAGCTTACCCGAAGGTTAGCGGCGGGTTTTGCTGAGAATTTTCCAAAAAAAAAAAAAAAGAAACTTTATTTAGGTTGTACACTTTGATTTCACACTGAAACAAAATGATATATACGAAACGGAAGTAAACATGAAGCATGTTTTACATAAGTCAATTCACTATATCTTGTATCATATCCAAAAAGAAAAGAGACATAAAATTGGAAAAAGCAGGAGAAGAAATATTTGACACTAGCATAGCGAATGGTTCCTATATGTTTAAAAGCAGAGAAGAAAATCTGCTGATGTCAGTTTTTCATCAAAACCGATTCTTTTACAATTTCATATAAAAGAAGTGGATTAAAGAATCATGCTGTGGAACCTTTCAATTGTAGTATGTAATGGTTACTCCAATGTACAGTCTTTCTGATGTTCTCTCACTTCAACAAAAAGCAGAAGAAAGAGATAATTGACAAGAAGAATGTAAAAGCCATTCTTGAATCCAAACTAGATGCTGATGATATCTTGTGAGCACCCACTGTATACACATTTCCAGAAGTTTCGTCTTTCACTTTAATGCTCGACGAGCCTGAAATCAACCCAAAAAAAAAAATATTTTATTAAGACCAACAACAACAACAACAAACCCAGTGTAATCCTATAAGTGGGGGTCTGGAGAGGGTACTGTGTACGTAGACCTTACCCCTACCTTGAGAAAGTAGAGAGGTTGATTCTGATAGACCCTCGGTTATCGAAGAAAGTGAAGTAAGAAAATGCATTCAAATAAGTGGGAAGCAATACTCACAGTCATATTGAGTCCAACCAATGGTCTGTTTCTCAAGATCATACAGAACAAGCTTGTTTGATAACAGAAGATCTGCATCAAGATTGTTACAAAAGTTAACTCGATTATTGTCACCAAGATGTCTTTCTATATTGTATCAACTTGAGCTCAATTATGACAAGTTGCACATTTTGCCACATATTTTTTGTCTCGAGCAAATAAAATGAAAGAAAAAATATTTATCCAAGCTAGGTGTCTGAGACAAGGTGAAGATTCATGGAATTCATACATAGTTGAAGGCGAAGTAGGAGAAGGGGTAAAGTCATACCTCCTAACAGATAGATTTCATTTCCATCCTTTCCCTGTGTTCCCTCCTGCCAACCAATGCACCATTCATTATCCTGCAAAATGTAACCAGAGGATAACTGAGATGACGATCTCCGCAACAAAAGAGGTCTTTTATTCATATGTTATCTAAGCTACAAAAGACATGTATCACGTTGGCTTCCCCTGCAGCCTAACAGCATCAGACATGTATCATAGGACTAAACATATACTGCCAACAACAACAACAACAAACCCAGTAAGAATCCGTTCGTGGAAGGGTAGGATGTATGCAGACCTTACCTCTACTTTTGTGAAGGTAGAGAGGCCGTTTCTGATAGACCCTCGACACAAGACATATACTGCCAACAACGATTGTAAATGTATCACTTACATAAATCGGACAACTTGATATACCATTTAAATAATAGACTTGTATCTTCGTGTTAGCACACACACAACCAATTTAAATACGTTAAGGGTATTTTTGGTCCTTTTACGTTATTATTATTATTATTATTTTTTTTTTCTTGGATGGATAAAACAACAACAACGACCCAGTGAAATTCCACAAGTAGGGTCTGGGAAGAATAGTGTGTACGCAGACCTTACCCCTACTCCGGAGGAGTAGAGGCTGTTTCCGATAGACCCTCCGCTCTCGACGATGGTAAAGGACAGTTAAGCTGTAACATCAAAGGAAGTCAAAAAGATAACACCAACAACGTGATAACCAGACAGCAGAAAGAAAAGCAGTAACAAAGGCATAACACTACAGACATAATGGAAGTAATAATGACACAACAAGAGCCACTAGCATCCTAAGACAACAATCAAACTAGCCTCCTACAACCTAACCTGCAACCCTAATGAAGTAATATGGACACACAGGAGCTACCACCAGCCTAAGACACAACACTATCAGACTAGCCTCCTACCTCCTAACCTACAACCTTAATGCTCGACCTCCACAGCTTCCTATCAAGGGCCATATCCTCGGAAATCTGAAGCCGCACCATGTCCTGCCTGATCACCTCTCCCCAATACTTCTTAGGCCGCCCTCTACCTCTACTCATACCCGTCAAGGCACGCCGTTCACACCTCCTTATCGGGGCATCCATGTTTCTCCTCCGCAAGTTCCCGAACCATCTAAGCCTAGCTTCCCGCATCTTGTCTTCCATTGAAGCCACGCCCACCTTCACTCGGATATCTTCATTCTTAATCCTATCTAGCCTAGTGTGCCAACACATCCATCTAAACATCCCCATTTCTGCAACTTTCATCTTCTGGATATGAGAATTCTTGAATGGCCAACACTCTGCACCATATAACATGGCCGGTCTAACCACCGCTCTGTAGAACTTACCTTCCTATCACACAAGACACCAGATGCTAGCCTTCATTTCATCCACCCCACCTCTATACGGTGCGTGACATCCTCATTAATCTCCCACCCCCTTGGATAACCGACCCCAGATACTTGAAGCTCCCTTTCTTGGGGATGACTTGAGAGGCAAGCCTCACGTCCATGTGTGTTTCTCCCTATACGTCACTGAACTTGTACTCCACGTATTCTGTGTTACTCCTGCTCAACTTAAAACCTTTAGACTCGAGGGTCTGCCTCCAAACCTCCAACCTCTCGTTAACACCGCCTCGCGTCTCATCAATCTGAACTATGTCATCAACGAATAACATACACCATAGTACCTCCCCTTGGATATAGTGTGTCAGTGCGTCCATCGTCAGAGCAAATAAGAACGGGCTGAGCGCGGATCCTTGGTGTAACCCCATAACAACCGAAAAAAGCTCTGAGTCGCCCCCCACAGTGCTAACACGGGTCTTAGCTCCATCATACATGTCCTTGATCATCCTAATATAAGCTACCAGAACAACTTTCACCTCCGGGCATCTCCACAGAACTTTCCTAAGGACATTGTCATATGCTTTTTCTAGGTCAATAAACACTATGTGCAAATACTTCTTCCTTGTCCCTGTACAGTTCAACCAACCTCCTATTAAGATGGATAGCTTCCGTAGTAGAATGACCAAGCTTGAACCCAAACTCAAACCGGTTACTGAATGGGTAAAACAACATGTAATCAAATTAAAGAGAGTGTTGAAGAAGTTGAGCATAGTTAGATTACTTACACGAACTTCAAAAAGATAATCATGGGGATAAGCTGTCAAAGAAAGATTTCCCACAAACTGAAATGTTACAGCTGGGAAACCATCGTCGACACTGCACCGAGAAAGGAAAACCAAAATCAGTTTGTAAACAATGATAATAAAATTTTGAAACTAACGTGAGAGGTAAGAGCCTTACTTTCCGCTGTAGATAAAGCAGTCAAAGTCCCCGTCAAGATGATGAGTCTTCAATTGTGGTTGCTTTGACATCAGCTATAGGAGCATACAGTGAAAAATCAAGCAGTAAGGGGAAATTAAAGGACCATGTAACCATGCATAGTTGCTATATACACCATCCAAGACATAACTGACTTAGCAGTTAATAGATTGCTGAAGTTACCTTGTTCATGAGAGCATTATAGGCCTTGCTCGGAAGATATACTAAAGTTGTTCCGCTGTCAATTATTGCTTTTTTACTGGATTTTGACTCAAAGAGGGAAGTCGGGATGTCTAGAACTTCTTTACCAACCTCAATATCCTTCAGAGAAAGAGTATAATGTGCCCTAAAGAGGAAGAGAAGCATTTCAGTTCAGTAAACGAAGGAAATCAGCATTTATCTTATGGTCTCCACTTAGTATGTTTTGGGTCAAAACCAGATGTGCTATTGCTTGTGTAACTAGCATACGAACAATTCTCCTTTTTGGTTTCAAATAAATATAAACGGAATTGAAGGGGAACCTTGGCACAACAACAAAAGTTGCCACCATGTGGCCAAGTGGTCACGGGTTCAAGCTACGGAGACCTCTCGCAGAAATTCAAGGTAATTCAATAGAATGGCAATTTTTCTGTCTGCATGTCTTATTTGTTCATTTTTTTCCCTTTATTTTTGAGGAGGGAGTGGCAACTAAAAGTACATACCTATTCGGGACTAATGGGGCTGAATTTACTTTTGGCTCAACTACTTGTCCAATAGCAAATATACCACCTCCATGTGGCCAACTGGTCACGGGTTCAAGCTACGGAGACCTCTCGCAGAAATTCAAGGTAATTCAGTAGAATGGCAATTTTTCTGTCTGCATGTCTTATTTGTTCATTTTTTTCCCTTTATTTTTGAGGAGGGAGTGGCAACTAAAAGTACATACCTATTCGGGACTAATGGGGCTGAATTTACTTTTGGCTCAACTACTTGTCCAATAGCAAATATACCACCTCCTTTAACTCCGTCCAGGCAATGTGCGAACATTTTTTTCACCGTTCCAGCTGCAGCTAACTGTGAGATGACGGATGAATTTGCTTCACCAAAACCAATTATCCCATCAACTGCATTAGTAGATGTACCTAGGTCTCCAGATTGTTGAGACGAGCACCTATCTTGGATCAAAAACAGGTAATACAAACACATCATCACACGATGAACTACTTGCCCAAGCAGACTATAATATCACAAAATAGAGTAGCATTATTTTACATCTAAATTTAAAAACCACAATACTGTGATTTGGAAACGCAACTTTATTATGCTTGATATAGGGAAATGAAGAAAGGCACTATAGATCTTCAATGTATTGAACTGTTAGCGATCTTGAACAAGTACGATAGACTTAGAGGCTGCGAACTCATTCATCGGTGCATTCACTGCATTACCAATATATACACTGAGAAGAGGAGAAGGATCATCATACATATGATACACAAATCACATTATCTTTCCAGTGACTATCCACGTTCTTGGTGGTGTCCCACATCACATCGGTGTGGTTTCCCTGTCTCCTTTTATGGTCTTGGGCAATTCTCAAATCATGTGCTAGCTTTTGGGTTGAGTTAGGCCCAATGCCCATTGTTTTATCATAGTATTAGAGCCAGACCCATCCCAATTCATTGTGTACCCGATGTTGGGCCCTATTTATATTATCCACGCTCTAGAAGTCCAATCCTAGCCGTGCGGGGGTTGTTAGTATCCCACATCAGCGGGGATATGGTTTTTGTGTCTCCTCATATGGTGTTCGCAATCCCCACCTCATGAGCTAACTTTTGGGGTTGAATTAGACCCAAGGTCCATTTCTTTTTTAGTTCTAAACAGCTTCATGATTTTTGCAAGCAATTGCACATGTAAATCCTGTTCACATATTTCCTTCTCCAATTCATACAGCTTCATTTAGGATAGTACAGCTTAGATGTAATATCTTTAACACCTATTAATATCTTTAACACCTACATTCCCAGTTCTCCGACTAAACAGAGGTTTGAAGCATAACAATCATAACTTATTTAACAATCAAACATCTACTTCAGTTGATTAGTCCACATGGCATAATATTACTTGAACTTGTACAGTATGCTACAATTACAATGTACCTGATTTACTACCACACAAAATACAACAGAATCTGTTTTTAGCACGACTGACTAAACCATCATGCTATGGACAAGTTGAAAGACATCAAGGAATGGAGTATACAACTTGTTTGAAGGATTGACTTGACAAGGCGAGTCGACACTTAGAAAAGCTTATAAACATCAAATTGGTGTACACAATAACAAATCAAAAGTTGAAACTAGATTAGTAAGTGAAGTCCATGCATCAGATTACTTGGCAAAAAATCAGCATAGATAGATTTTTAAGTTACAAGGATTAGACATACCCAAATGCGACGGTTCCCTGTAAGGAAGATGTTTTATAATCTCCAGACACTTGATCTAAATAAATGTTATCTTTTACGAAGTATCCTCCAGTTGAGCTGCCATCTCCATAAGTAACCAAATATTCACAGGGCTTTCCGACCTTGCATTCGGAGCTGGCTGCATTGAACATAGCACTGCAAACATCTTGCTCACAGGTAATAGATTTCCCAGTTGTTGAGGCTTGTAAGTCATATTGCACTAAATCTATCTGTTAGTGTGACAAATAACTGAATAATTATTTAATATACATCAAGAAATTTACGTTACTCGTTTTGTTCTAGGATCATACCCCGAGTTTGCTTTTTGTAGGACATCTGAGACAACGCGCACAGTTTACCCAAAAGAGGTCACTTCCAGTATCGACCTGGACATGATAGTCCTTTGAAGGTGTCCCAATTGAAAGCTTAGTGAAATATAGCCTGCATCCCTTATAGTATGAGGAAAATAAGTAACCACAATAATTCATATTCATAATACTACTCAAATTATCAACTTTATCTCAATCCAACTAACTTTTTAACAATTAGAACTTTAATATAATTTTGTTTGGGATCTTTACACAAATAGCCAGTTGGAGTCGTTGTTTACTTTATCTAGGCGGTATACATAGATTAGAAACAATTATATACATATTATACACGGATTATACATAGACTATATATATACCGGCTATTTTTAGTTTAAGTGGTTGGGTGAGAGGCTATTTAGGTTAATTCTTCATTTTGTTTACTCATGGAAATCTACTGGCCCGACTAATCTTGGTTCATGTTGTGTACGACTCACTAAAGGGGAAGTCTAGATCATTGATAATACTCCCCCTGTTTTCATTTACTCCCTCCGTTTAAATGGTAGTTTGACTCGACACGGAGTTTAAGAATAAAAAGAAGACTTTTGAACCTTGTGATCTTAAAAGCTTAAGGGGGAAAAGCTTTGTAGGGCCATGACATTTGTGTAGTTATAAAAACTTCTTATTAAGGGTAAAATGGGTAAAATGAAGAGTTTAAAGTTAAATTATTTCCAATTGCAGAAATGTGTCATTCTTTTTGGTACGGACTAGTAAAGAAAGTGTGTCATCTAACTTGAAAAGAGGGAGTAGTTGTTTTAAGATAAATTTTTTACACGCCCTTTAAGAAAATATTAATAAGAGTAATTTTACTAAGCTACCCATAATTCTTTAATCTTTGATTGCATTAATATATTTCCAATAAATAAGGGAACTTTGTTTGCGTGTCTTAATTCTAAGGGTAGGGGTAGAAAGAAAATTATTTATGCTTGATTTTCTAAAATGACAAATGATTGAAAAGAACTAATTCTCGTAACATGATACTCCCGACTCAATTTAGATGAAGTTTTTTCCTTATTAATCCATTTAAAAAAAGAATGACGCATTTCTATATTCGAAAATAATTTAACTTTAAATTTTTTTATTTTTATTCATTTTACCTTTACTGAGAAGGTTTTATAGCGACACAAATATCATTGGCCCCACAAAGCTTTTATCATTTATCTTTTTAGGACCATAACTTTTAAAAGTTTTCTCTTTCTTCCTTACACTATGTGTCAAGTCATACTATACTTAGAGGGAGTACCAAAATGAGAACGGAGAGAGTAAATTAACATATATTAAAATAAGGTTTGGAAAATATGTAGGAATGAGGAGGAACTCACGCTGCACCGGTGGGACTGCCGTTGCCACCCAATTGGAAGTCGGCGGCGGCGAGCATTCTGCCGTGACGACGGACATCGTGGTCTTTGAGGTCCTTCAAAACAGACCTTCCACGCCCACCAAATTTGTGCTCTACACTGAAAACCACATTATTCTCCCCCTTCACACCTACCTCATAATCACCACCCAACAAAACCAACAAAAGTATCAAATACCCATTTCTCCTCAGATCCATTATCTTCACCATTATTATAATATCTCTAACATACAAAACTGCGTGCGTATTCTGTTTTGTATATAACTTATATATTATGCAACAATGTCGTCGTCGTGTATATATATGTTTGTAATTTTTGTATGTATGTATGAATGAATCTTTAGAGCAAAGGGAAAGAATTATATTTTTTTTGGTTCTATTGGCGTGAGAAGAGGTGGGGGTGAATGAGGGGAAGGGTAAAGACCAAAGGAAAATGGAAGTTGGGGAGGGAAAAAACAACAAGAAACGAGAGATAGAGATAGGAATGAACAAAGGAATGACAAGTGGATTGTCCAAATTTTAGCTAAAAACGTAAGAATCGTAGCGTCACCTTGTGTTTCGGAATACTTGGAAATTTTCTGAATGGCTTTCTCTCTCTAAATGCGTATAAATACCATATTTCTCTCTCTCTCTCTGTCTACAAATATGTGTAGCTCGAGCTGCATGGGGAATAGCGTTTGTCCTGTTGTTGTTGTTGTGTGCTTTACATTCTCTCGTGCCTCGCCCGACTTTAGAAGAAATAAGTAAATTAATGGGATAATGTCTTCTCTAATCTATGATCATAATACTATCAATTACACACTTTTTTTTTCCAGATCCTATTATACTTCTGAACTTATTTTTTTCAGAATTTATTTAACGTTATATGCTCAATTAAACCCATACGTGACTACACTTCTTCCAAGTGCGTAATGACTAAATTTAAAAGGCTCGCCTGTTATATAATCGCCACGTGTTATGCCAAATAAGCCATAAGAAAGGGCCCCAAACGTTAAACTCAACTCTTTTATTTGAACCCATTCTTTTATCATTCCTCCTAAACTTAAACTATCTGCCATTGTTGAAGAACTTCTACTGGTGGTGGTGAAATTAAAGAGGCGAGTTTTAATCTATAGACTGCAAATTACTAATCTTTAGTCATTCTAGTTCATAACCTTTATTTTAGAGTTTGAATTGTTTCCCAATTTTTATATATTA
The DNA here is from genome assembly GCF_001879085.1 of Nicotiana attenuata. Lineage (NCBI taxonomy): Eukaryota > Viridiplantae > Streptophyta > Magnoliopsida > Solanales > Solanaceae > Nicotiana > Nicotiana attenuata. The sequence goes on from NW_017670433.1 coordinate 392,121, forward strand.
GAAATTAGGGTTATGAATGGCATATACCAACTTGAATAGACTTTGCATGGATGATGAAGACCCAATGCTTAATGTTGAAGTGCGATGCAAATATGGAATTTTGTTGCAATGCAGACTTCTTAGTCGAAGCGTAATCCTGGCCGAAGATTTTGGTCTTGCCCCTTCCTATGGTATATGTGTTCATTTCTAGACCATCTATTGTGGTTGATTAACTTTGTGTTTGTCATTAAATTGATTCAATTTATGAAATTTTCAGGCCAAGAGTTGCAAATTTTTTCAATGGAGGGACAATGAAGTTGACGAAGATCAAAGTTTATTCTTCCAAGACTGTTCAACAAAATTAAAGAGATGTGTAACGATCCGACTGGTCGTTTTGAACATTTGCACTTCGCTCGGTTGTTTGAGGGTATGAGTAGCTCCGTTTGATGTATTATGACTTATGTGAATCGTCGATTTTGGTTTTTCAGGGTAGTCAGAATTTATTTAGAAGAATGATTCCCAACTAGAAGGTTTAAGTTGGAAAAGCTGACCGGATGTTGACTTATGTGTAAACGACCTTGGATTTGAATTTTTATGGTTCCACTAGCTCCGTTAGGTGATTTTGAACTTATGAGAGCGTCCGGAATGTGATTTGGAGGCTCGTGGTAGAATTAGGCGTGAATTGGCAAAAGTTAGAATATTGGCGATTTTGGTCGGCAGTGGAAATTTTGATATCGGGGTCGGAATGGAATTCCGAAAGTTGGAGTAGGTTGTTATTTTTGACTTGTGTGCAAAATTTGAGGTCATTCGGGTGTGATTTGATAGATTTCGGCATCGTTCGTGGAATTTGGAGGTTTAGAAGTTCTTAGGCTTGAATCCGAGTGTAATTTGTTGTTTTGATGTTGTTTTGAGTGTTTCGAAGGTTTGACTAAGTTCGTATGTTGATATATGACTTGTTGGTATGATTGGTTGAGGTCCCGAGGGCCTCAGGTGAGTTTCGGATGGTTAACGGATCAATTGTTGGTGTTGGGAGATAGCTGATTTGATGGTTTCTGAAGTTGCTGGTGTTTTCCGCACCTGCGAAAGGGGAGTGGCAGGTGCGAGGCCGCAGGCGCGCGTGGGGAGTTTGCAGGTGCGGACGGAGTTGAGATAGGTTGGGTCCGCAGGTGCGTAGGAGAGGTCGCACCTGCGAGTCCGCAGATGCGGATAGGTGCCCGCAGAAGCGGAAGAGAGGAGGTCAGGCAGTGGCCGCAGCTGCGAGGTCTTTTCCGCACCTACGTAGTCGCAGATGCGGATATGGAGCGCATGTGCGAAGTTGTGGCATTTAATGATTTTTCGCAGGTGCGGAGGTTCTTGTGCAGATGCGGCACCGCAGGTGCGCATATTTAGCCGCAGGTGCGAAAGGTCTGGGCAGAAAGTATAAATAGAACACTTCGCGAATTTTGGTTCATTTCCACCATTTTCAAGTCGGTTTTTGGAGCTTTTGGTGTAATTTTGAAGGGAGATTCAAGGGGTTTTCAGTGAGGTAAGTTGCTTGAGCTCTAATACTCTTATCTATGGTGTCTTCCCGTTGTTTAATCAATTAATTAGTGGAAGTTAGGGGTGAAAATGAGGGGTTAGGGATTAGGATTTTGGAGAGTTTGATTTGAGGATTTGAGGGACCAAATGGAGTCGGATTTTGATAAATTTCATATGTGTGGACTCGTAAGTGAATGGGCTTTCAAATTTTGTAATTTTTGTCAGATTTCGATACGTGGGCCCGGGGGTCGAGTTTGAGCCGATTTCGTGTTTGGGGTCTAATTTGATAGTTTTCTTGTGGAATTCTTTCCATTAGCGTATATTGATGGTATTGTACTGGTTGTGAATAGATTTGGACCATTTGGAGGCCGAGTCGAGGAGAAAGAGTATCGTGGAGTAGAGACTTGAGCGGTTTGAGGTAAAAACGATTGTAAATCTAGTCCTGGAGGGTATGAAACCCCGGATTTTGTGTCATGTGACTATTTTGAGATGGCTCACATGTTAGGTGACGGGCGTGTGGCGTGCACCATTGGGAATTGTGACTTGGCCCGTCCAGTATATACTGTAAAGTTGAATATTTTGTTGAAACTACATGCTTCTTACGTGTTTTAGAAAGATTTCTGTAAATCAGGCTGGATGCTATGTTTAGGCCTTATGCCAGTGTTGTTTGGACCCTTAGAGGTCTTTTATTTCTAGCCTTTCATTGTTTTCGATTGGAAATCTATATTCAGTCATGTTTATACTTATTTACTGCATAACTCAGTCTCTATTACTCCGTTTTAATGCATCATATAAATGTTGTTTGGGCTGAATACCTTGTTTTTCGAGAGCCCGAGAGGCTGGAGAGGTTATGACTGAGTGAGGCCGAGGGCCTGATTTGTGAGGATATTTATGGGATCGGGCTGCACGCCGCAACATGTTTTTCTGATTCGTGACTGAGTAAGGCCGAGGGCCTGATTGATTTATGCCATGATTGGCTTGTTATAGCGCTTGGGCAAAAGGAGCCCCTCCGGTGTCTCACCCCCAGTAAGCGCGGGTACCTACTGAGTGCGAGTGCCGAATGCCGAGTGCTGAGTGATGGTGAGGTTTTTCCCGAGGGACTGTATATGAGTAATGGTGAGGTTTGCCCGATGGGCTGTATATGAGTGATGGTGAGGTTTGCCCAAGGGGCTGTATACGAGTGATGTTTACCCGAGGGGCTGTTTATGATTTCATTATTTTGCTCTCTTTTGCATTGAACCTTTGTTCGAAAATTGTTGAAAAATATTTTCAAATGATTTTACTGAACTGGATTTAAACAAAGTGACTTGATTCAAACTATGATTTTAAAAGCGTGTCGTATTTTACTGAGTTTCAAGGATATGAACTTTACTTGCATTATTGTTCGTCACTACTTCTCAGTCTTTATTCACTGTTGTTACTTACTGAGTTGGCGTACTCATGTTACTCCCTGAACGTTGTGTGCAGATCCAGGCATTTCTGGACACGATAGTGGGTGTCAATTATTCAGTTGCAGATCCATAGGAGTTAGCAAGGTAGTTGCCCGGCGATCGCAGCCCTGCTTTCCTCCCCCTTTATCTTTCCTTAGTTGTATTCAATTATTTCCAGACTATGTTGGTCTTGATATTGTCAGATGGTTGTAGTGGATGCTCATGACTAGTGACATCCCGATGTCGGGCTTTCTTTTCTGCACTTTTATTTTGATTTGAACTCCTTTATGAAGGTTTTATATTAAATAGCTTTGGAATTATCTTTGAAATGAAAATATTAATTTGTTTTGGTAATGTGCCGGCTTGCCTAGTACCATGATAGGCACCATCACGACAGGGTTAGTTTTGGGCCGTGAAAAAATGGAAGAAGATTTGGTGCGTTATGACAACCTCAAGATGCAGTTGGTTGAGCTTGAAAGTCTGAAAAATGCCAACATTAATTTGGCTGTGATTGATGATGAAAAGAGAATGGGGCAAATGAAAAAAAGAAAAGGACATGGTACTGGATGAATAGGAAGTTCATTTTGTGTATTGTGATTTGTCTTTGATGTTATGTGTATCAACAGCCTAATCCAAGTTGGCAACTTGGAGAGTGATCAAATAAAGTAGTTGTCCTGCAATAGCAGTTGTTTTGTGTTATAGCAATTATTTAGAAGTATTCGGTTAAAGGCTGTAATAACTTTGTTTTGTTGTCATTGTGATAGGTAACTTCATTTTGGTATATGTTATGTGGAAGTTAATTATGATTGAATTGCTCACTTGGTATGATCGATTCCCAGATTCTTTCAACAACTATGTATAAGTTACATTGAGCTTTTATGCAAATGACAATGCAAGACATCACTGAATTTTTTAGAAATAAAGCTGCAACATTCCATAAATACCACCAAATTCAGTCAACAAAACATCAAATGTACTAAGGCAATATTTGAAAACTAATACATTATCATTCTAAAAGGATAAAAACTGCAGATTGCAGTCAACAAAAACAACCAAATCTTTAGCTTAGGATAAATAATGTTTGCTTGTAGTCAACCAAAAATATCAAAAAATTATTTGCTTGCAGATTGCAGTCAACAAAAACAACCAAATCTACTGGGGATGTGAAGAATTGATATTCTGGCTTAGGTGGTTTGAACCACCAGTCCTTGTTTGAATTCTATGTTGCCCTCTAATCTCTTGAAACCTTCTTGTTGTGATTGTTGGTTTCCCCTTCCATTTCAGCCCACTACTTGGTTTGAAACCAATGTCACCAATTACATCAGATGATCTTGTTATCATTATTGGACCAGTGGATACTATTCTAGTACTTGGCGTGGAAACTATTCTGCTACTTGGCATGCCAGGCTACAGAGAAAGAATAACTCAATAAGTTATCACAAATATACAAAACATATTGAATATCACAAAAATAATATCACTTACATTCAAATTTTTGAAGCCATTTTCAGCTTGATACACACCCATTCCCATCACTCTTGGCCTTTTAAATTGTTTTGTATTTTTCACACCCTTTCCCCTTCCTCTATTTAGTGTAGCAGTAGAGGCATTAGGTGTAGCAGATACATTAGGTGCTTCAGATGTACTAGATGTATAACATTCAAAGGCAAGTGAATGATGAGCAACAGATGTTGCATTAGGTGTTGATGGAGTTGCATTCCAAGACCCTCCTCTTCCCCTACCTCTACTAGCTGCAGTCATTGAATTCCTAGATCCTCCTCTTCCCCTACCTCTACTACCAGTAGATGTTGCATTAGGTACCGAGGGAGTTGTATTGTTTGATCTGCCTTTTCCCTTTCCTGTATTAGCTACTGCAATAGGTTCAATTAATAAAAATTCAGCAGCAGAAGTTACAGTACTTGAAAATTCAGCAACAGTAAAGGCATTAGGTGCAGTAGATGTTGATTTTCTAGGTTTTCCTCTCCCCTTTTTTTGTAGCAGGTTCAGCTTCTACATTTTGTTGGTTTCTAACAAACAGTTAGATATATTGTTTGAATTTCAAAGAAAGTGGATACCGTTAGATATATTATATTTACCTTTAGTCTGCCTCTATTTCTTCCTGAACTTGATGCTTCGGCAGCACTAGAAGTGATACTTGATGGTGCAGTAGCAGTTACTGAACCTGATGGATCTCTAGCACTCTCATGACACCCCTTCTTGTAGTGACCGCTACCCTTGTAGATGCTACACCTCATGACAAGTCCAAATTTAGACAACTTTCCAGATTTTTTTGTTTCAACTGCATCTTTTCTCCTAATCTTTTGAGCCTGCCAGACATACTTTTCACCACTGGTGGTGCAACAAGAGGGTTAGTAGATGTAGGCCACATTTCTGTACTATTGAGTGGTTGAAGGAAGTGATAATATGTCATCAAATATGTCTCCTTCATGTAGCAGTTATCAACATAGTCAGTTGGTTAATACCCTTTATAACACATTGCAGCTATGGCATGTGGACATAGTATCCCCTTCAACATCTAGGCCCTATAACTACAAGTACTATTTCTTAGGCAAACAGTGTGTTGGTTTATTCCCTCCCTAACCTAATATTATGTATCTCCATTAAAAAAAATTGTACACCTCATTCACTTTTCAATATTTTTCTCTAAGACCTTTAATGTCATATGAGAAATGTTGCAGGACCAAGTATTTGCAAATTTCCTTAACTTAGTTATTCTAGTCATCATCTTGACTCTTATTTCTTCAACCATGGTAATAATGGTCTTGTGCTTTGCAGCTAGGATCCAAGCATTAAAACTTTCAGCCATATTATTATCTATTACATCACACTTGACATCCATATTAAAATATACCTTACATCATGTCTCTTTGTTATAGTACAAAAGATCATCAACTATGTTCTTACCAAGCATACTGAGTATTTTCAGGTTTTTCTTGGATTCAATCTCATATGTACTTCTAGTACACTTTCATAACAACATCCTCCTCTGAATCCCTCTCCAATTCTTTGACCAATTTGCAAGGATGTGCCTGACACACATCCTATGCTCACAAGTTGGCATAATATCTTGAATTGTTGCTAGAAGTCCCTACAGAAAATGAAATTGGTTAATAATCATACATGAAAACAGAAAAAAGAATATCAAAAAAAGCTGGAATGATATACCTTTTGCATGTCTGTAATCAAAGTGAAACCCCTGCCATCTCCAATCCCAAATCATCCATAAGAAAAGAACAAACCATGTCCAGATATTTTTGTTCTCATATTCTACTACTGCCCAAGCAGGTGGAAGCATTTGGTTGTTGCCATCCTTAACCACAACAACTAATAACTCACCGCTATTAGTCAGGTATCTTTAAACTTTTTAGTCAGGTATTTAGAATTACACAAGTAATTTCTGGTGGCCCTATTACATTTGAACTGGATTATAAGTCCTAAGCACAAAATTATTACTTGAAGTGTTAAGGCTTGCATACAACAGCCATGAACAACTATCCTTGCACCTCACTCTGGCTCTTGTTGGCTCATTCACATACTTTTTCACCTGAACCCTCCGTTGAACTGAATACTTGGTTACTGCATACTTGGTTACTGCATCTCTAAATTCATCTATATCTGCAAAAATCATACCCAGCTGCCACACAACTTTCTTAGCTGTGGGATCATAAATCACCTTTTTTGTAGAAGAATATCTTCTTCTTGGTAGATTTATCCTAACTTCTTCTCCATCTTCATCTTCATATGTTTCAAAGTTACATGCATCAGAACTTAGGTAATATGGTTCATCCCTCCCTATCCTACCTTCTATATAATTTTTACCTGTTTTAATTTCATCAAACCCCAGATCTGGTCCAGCTACACCACATGAAACATTATCGGGGTCAACATGAGCTCTCTCCTTTCTTTTTCTTCTCTGGAAAGACTTTCTCTCAGCCCTAAACTCTATGAACTCTTCATGTCTATTACTGTCATAATCCTCTACACCAACTCCAAAAAAATCACTGTCTTCATAACTTGAACTATCTTCAGTTGAGTTATCAGATCCCTCCTCAGTTGAGGATAAATCTGGAACTGGATCTGGAGCTGTTGAATCAGTAGGTGTAGGTGAAGCTGCAGCTGCACCATTTAAAGTCTCCTCACCGACCCTAATATTTTGACTAGCACTTGCTTCAATGGCCTCATCCCCTTTATTAAAAGTTAAACTAGATTTCTCTCTACCCATGTACTGGACATATGCTTTCAAGATAGCTCCATTTTGCAAGAACTATGCAATTCTTGAAAGCTCCCTGTCATTGTTTATATTTTTTATAATGCCACTGTTAGGTGGCCTAACACTAAATGTGCAATTGGTGCTGTAACCTAATTCTTTAATATAGTCCAGCAGCTCAAAATAAGATATTGTATCCATATCAACATTCACATATGCAGTCATTACCCCACCCACATATCTTGGTTCCCTACTTTCAACCTCTAAGACCCCATCATGAAACAATCTCAAAGACACAAATATAAACACACTCATACCTGAGTGCAAATAAACAATTTCAATAAATTCACAGAAATCCCCACCAACAAAATTATTATGCCGAAAAATAGGACATCACTAGAAAACTATCTGATTACTTACAACCAAGAACACATCAGTGTAAATATGCAAAATCAAAAATTTAGTATTAAAATGGACATGAAAACCCCTCAGTTTCAAAATCAAAATCTCATAAGTTTGTACAGTGATAGATTTATTACAAAATCCTAAACTACAAAAAAATCAATTAAATACGGTAAAGAACTAACCTTTAGTCTTGGATTGTGACGAATAGATAGCTAATGATTCTGCGCTGACCTTGATTGTAACACTGCAGTATCAAATTAAACCCTAGATTGTAACATCGTACTGAATCGAGGACGATAAATCATAAAAACAGAGACTACATACTTCTTTGCATTATATTAGAGCCGATTTTGCAATAGAATAAAAAGAAAATTATGATTGGAGTGATTTTATGGAATGAATCGAAGAGGGGAGATTGAGAATTTGGTTTGGACCGTAGAAAAAATGAATGGGGTCAGGTTTAATTAATGAATGGATTTAATTTAGTTAAAAATAAAAGAGAACTGATAAAATAAAAGGGAATTGGGTGGGATCCATTAGCGCGTGTATACACCGATAGTATTTTAAATGGGGGTCGGTTTTAATTGAGCATATAATGTTAAATAAATTCGGAAAAAATAAGTTCAGGGGGTAATAGGACCCACAAAAAGAAAATGTGTGTAGTTGGTAATATGGTCATAGGTTGGAGAGGATTCCATGCATTTGCATAATCTGATCATTCATAAATTAGGTTTAGGTAATTTTTTATGATAAACAAAAAATAATATTTTGATAAAAATAATAATTAACTTAATATTACAGGTCAAATTACATTAATAGTTTAAAAATTATTAAATTGATAGCGTATATAACTTAAATTCGTTAGAATTTTATTTGGGTCTTTTTTTGTATTTTTAATTAAAAGCATACGACACTTGTTTATCTTAACAACAGAATAAAATAATGATCGTCCAAAGGCATCTTTTGTTTAAGTTGAGCAGTGTCGCGTAACACAATTTTATTGAAACTTTTACTAAATATAATAAAAGGTAAAAATACACGTTTGATCATTTTTAAGCTAGTATTTAAGAAAATGATACTACTTTCTGATTATTCCATTAATAGCATTTTTTGTTTATGCCCACAATTAATGATTTAACAGTATCACAACTCACGGCATAGATTTTTTTCTTCTTATTTATGTCTTCACACTCGCTATCCTAAATTTATATTCTAAATCTCCAAATTCAACCGGCTCTTTCGATGTTTCAAATATCTCAAACCGAACATGTCAGAAAATTGATTCTCTGTCTTCTATAATGAAATTCATGATTTTTCAGAGTGGCAGGTAAGAAATTTTTGAGAAAGAAGTGACTGAAAAGTGGGCTTGAGATGAATTGGATGCAAGAGAAATGGTGAAGTGGGGATTCAGTGGAGAAAGTGAATGTGGGACGGAAGACTGAAATTATTAATATATGAGATGTATATGATACGTATTACGTTTAATAGTATACATATATATACAGGTTATACCACATATATTTCCTATATATAAAATATACTATTTATATATATGATGTGTATATTTAATAATATATATGGTATTTGCATAGTTATATTTATGCAACTAAAGTACACCAAACTAGATTATAAAATTTCACACATTCCGAATATATGTCGTATATATTCCTCATGTATTCGGCGAATATATGGTTAAAGAACTACGTATTATGCATATCCAAATAATATAATACTATATACCAATAATATTTATTCATCGTATACTTCATTAGATAATTATATCATATGTATATATCATTTATATATGTTGTATAAATAGTATACAAGTAATATATTATACAAATAATTGATACAACTATAATATAAAAATATCAGTGTACCCTATTATACCAGTAAGATACTACCATGATTTTGGTGAGAGAAAAGGCTATTAGATTTTACCAGATGAGAAATAAAAATAATAAAATTTTAGTAAACATGGAAAAAAGAGTAAATACCTGTCACGACCCAAAAATCAACCCTATCGTGATGGCGCCTATCGTGGTACTAGATAAGTCGACACATTACCAAAACAAACAAGATTTTCATTTTCAAGATAATTTCCCAAGCTATTTAATATAGAACCTCATAAGGAGTGTAAATCAAAAACATAAGTGCGGAAAAAGAGAGCCCGGGGTGTCACCAGTCATGAGCATCTACTACAACCGTCTGACAATATCAAGACTAACATAGTCTGGGAAATAATGAATACAACTAAGGGAAGATAAAGATGGAGGAAAGCAGGGCTGCGACCGCCAGGCAGCTACCTTGCTAACTCTGATGGGTCTGCAACTGAATAATCAACACCCGCTACCGGGTCCAGAAATACCTGGATTTGCACAGAAGGTGCAGGGAGTAACGTGAGTACGCCAACTCAGTAAGTAACAAAAGTAAATAAAGGCTGAGCAGTAGTGACGAGCAATAAAGCATATAAAGTTCATATCATGAAATCTCAGTAAAATACAACATTGCTATCAAATCAGTATGTGAGTCAAATCATCTCGTTTAAAATCCAGTTTTCGGTAAAAAATCATTTGAAGATATTTGTTCAACAGTTTCAACAGAGGTTCAATGCAAAAGAGAGTAAAAGTGATGAAAATCATGAACAGCCCCTCGGGCAAACATCACCACATACAGCCCTTCGGGCAAATATAAATCATAAACAGCCCATCGGGCAAATATGAATCATAAACAGCCCCTCGGGGAAACCTCACCATCCCTCAGATACAGCCCCTCAGGCAAACCTCACAATTACTCGTAAACAACCCCTCGGGCATAACATCACTCAGAATCAGGGTACCCGTGCTCACTAGGGGTGTGCAGCCGAACGGGCTCCTACAGCCCAAGCGCTATAATCCGCACAGACAACTCACGTGCTGCACGGACAACTCACGCGCTATAACATCAATATTATAATTCGCACGGACAACTCACGTGCCATAGTCTTAATATCTCACAATCGGGCACTCGGCCCCACTCAGTCATGAATCAGTAACAATGTGCTGCAGCGTGCAGCCCGATCCCATAAATATCCTCACAAATCAGGCCCTCGGCCTCACACAGTCATAAACCTCTCAAGCCACTCGGGCTCTCAATAAAAAAAACTGGGTACTCAACCCAAAACAACATTTTATATGCATCAAAATAAAGACTGAGTTATTGAATCAATAAGTATAACATGACTGAGGATAGATTTTCAACAAAAAACAGTGAGAGGATAGTAAGAAAAGGCCCGCTAAGGGTCCCAAACAGCTCTGGCACAAGGCTCAATTATGGCATTCAGCCCAATTTACAGAAACTCTTTCTAAAACACATAATTAACATATAGTTTCAACCAAATACGCAACTTTATAGTTGCTACAGGATGGACCAATTCACAATCCCCAACGGTGCACGCTCACATGCCCGTCACCTAGCATGCGCGTCACTTCAAAATAGTAAAACGATACGAAATCCGGGGTTTCATACCCTCAGAACTAGATTTATAATTGTTACTTACCTCAAACCGGTCAAAACTCTACTCTGCGATGCCCTTGCCTCTCGAACCGTCCTCCAAATGCCTCGAATCTAGCCACAAACAATTCGATACAATCAACACGAGCTAAAAGAATCAATCCCATAAGAAAATGCTAAGCATTAGGTCAAATTCCATCCCAAATCACGAATCAAATGATGAATTCAATGATATATTCATGAATATTAGCCAAAACCGAGTTAGAATTACTTACCCAGATGATTTTCTTGAAAAATTCCCGAAAATTCGCCTCAAACTAAGCTCCCAAAGTCCAAGATGTAAAATAAAACCCTAAACCTCGCTTATATAGCGCTCTCTGAACCTCCTCACCGCAGTTCGCATAATTCTGTCGCGGCCACACACTCCTCACCGTGGTCCGCATAATTCTGCCGCGGATCTGCGGGCGCGGGCAGATGTACCTTGAAGTCTCCAACAAGAAGCAGCGACTACAACTAGTGATGAGGCTGGTAAAATGAACCTGGATCTGCACACAAAAAACATGTCCAGGAAAGGGCATGAGTACACCATAACGGTACCCAGTAAGTGCCAAGCCTAACCTCGGTCGAGTAGTGACGAGATCAGGTCAGGGCCCTACTGGTTTAAATATAATGAAATAAGGCAGAATGAGATATCACAGTTAAAATAAATACGGAAATCTAACAGGAATAGAATCATAGAAGGCAACAGCTCAGAACACAGAGATAACAACAGGGGATCTCCTAGGATACAATCCCTTAGTCCTAAATGAAAAGGTGTAGGGGGTCTCCCGTAATACCGTTCCGTAGTCCCAAAGTAAATATGCAGTGCTCGGGGATCTCCCGGAATATCGTTCCGTAGTCCCAAAGTAAATATGCAGTACAGGGGGATCTCCCGGAATACTGTTTCGTAGTCCCAAAGTAAATATGCAGCTCAAACAATAGAATTACAACTACAACACGGAATCCTACGATTTAGATTAAGTACAAGTCAACAAAGAAGCAGGAAATTCACTAAGCATGCTGCACAGAGTTCAGGTAAGCAATTAAGACATGTAGTCCTGCTGTTCTAAACTAAACATGATAATTACATATGCTAGTGTAGCTCAGTTAAAGGAAAACATATATTTTACTTAATGAAAATAGAGTTTTTCAACAAATAGCCCGTGTACGTACTCGTCGCCTCACGTACACGGTGCTCATATATCAATAAGTACCAAATCCTAAGGGGAGTTCCCCCACACAAGGTTAGGCAAGCCACTTACCTCGAACCAAGCTCAAATCAATCCGTCACAATGCTTTTCCCACGAATATCCGGCTCCGAGTGGCCCAAATCTAGCCAAATCAATTACATAACATAAATATAGCCACAAGAAACTAATCTAGCTAATGAAATCAAAGCTAAGGCAAGAATTTGGCAAAATCGCCCAAAAAGCCTCCCCGGGCCCACATCTCGGAATTGGGTAAAGTCCCAAATTATGAACACCCATTCACTCTTGAGTTCACTCGTACCAAAATTATCCAAATCCGATGTCTAAATCCCAATCAAAACTCAGAAATTCGGTTGGGAAACTTTTTCCAAATTTTCTCCAATTTTCCAACTCAAATCCCTAATTAAAGGTTAAATCAACAATGGATTAATGGAAAACAACCAAAAATGAGTTAGGAATCGTTACCCAATAACTTCCTCTGAAAATCCTTCAAAGAATCGCCAAAATCCGAGCTCTCAAGTCCAAAAATGAAGAATGAATTCAAACCCTCGATTTTCTCTCTTTTCTGCCCAGCTAAGTCGCTTCTGCGAGACTTCAACCGCACCTGCGGTACGGCACCTGCGGGTAAGACATCGCAGGTGAGGAACTCACTTATGAAGGTTGGGTCCGCATGCGGAAAATGGGGCCGCACTTGCATGCGCGCTCCTGCGGAATCTGTCCGCTTTTGCCGTCCTACGCTGCATCTGCGATTCTTTAGGCGCATTTGCGGGCATCGCAGATGCGGTACTACCCTCGCACCTGAGATCCCTGGCGAAGTCTCCAAACTTCGCATCTGCGCCCTCTGCTCCGCATGTGTGATCCCGCACCTACGGTCTCCCCACCGCATATGTGATCCCGCACCTGCGGTCTCCCCACCGCAGGTGCGAAAACACCAGAAGCCTGATCACTTTAGCAATAACACAACTTCAATCTTTGATTCGTCAAGCACCCGAAACTCACCCGAGGCTCTCGGGACCTCAACCAAACATACCAACCAATCCTAAACACCATACGAACTTAGTAGAGCCCTCAAATCATATCAAACAATGCTAAAATCACGAATCACCCTCAAATCCAAACTTAATGAACTTGAAACTTTAAATTTCCACAACCGATGCCGAAACCTATCAAACCACGTCCGAATGACCTCAAATTTTGCACACAAGTCATATTCAACACTACGGATCTACTCCAACTTCCGGAATCGAATTCCGACCCAATATCAAAAATTCCACTATCGGCCCAAAACTCCAAAAATTCGACTTTCGCCGTTTCAAGCCTAAATGATCTACGGACCTCCAAAACACAATCCGGACACGCCCCTAATCCCAAAATCACCCAACGGAGCTAACGAAATCAACGGAACTCCATTCTGGAGTTGTCTTCACTCACTTCCAACCACGGTCCGAATTCTAAGACTTAAGCCTCCGTTTAGGGACTAAGTGTCCCAAACACTTCCAAAAACCAAAATGAAACCTCCCGGCAAGTCACAATAGCAAAAAAAGATACGGGACAAGCAGTTGATAGGGGATCGGGGCTCTAACTCTCAAAATGACCGGCCGGCTCGTTACATTCTCCCCTTCTTAAGATAATCGTTCATCCTCGAACGAGCATAAAGACATACCTGAAGTGGTGAAAAGATGAGGATAACGGCTACGCATATCTTGCTCGATCTTCCAAGTCGCCTCCTCGACCGGATGACCCCGCCACTGAACCTGTACTGATGAAATGCTCTTTGACCTCAGCTTTCGAACATGCATGTCCAAAATAGCCACTTGCTCCTCAACATAGGATAGATCCTTGTCCAACTGGACTGAACTGAAATCCAACACATGAGATGGATCGCCGTGATACCTTCGGAGCATCGAAACATGATATACCGGATGAACTCCTGCTAGACTGGGAGGTAAGGAAAGCTCATAAGCAACCTCCCCAACTCGCCGCAACACCTCAAAGGGCCCAATAAACCTTGGGCTCAGCTTGCCCCCTTCATAGGCGAAACCCGGAGTAAGACCCGCTCTCCAACCATGAATGCAATATAGCGAACCTTCCGGTCCGCATAACTCTTCTATATGGACTGGGTTATGCGAAGTCTATCCTAAATCACCTTAACCTTCTGCAAGGCATCCTGAACCAAGTCCGTACCTAATAATTTGGCCTCGCCCGGCTCGAACCAACCCACTGGGGACCAACACCGCCTACCATACAGAGCCTCATACGGTGCCATCTGAATGCTGGACTGATAACTGTTGTTGTAGGAAAACTCTGCAAGTGGCTAGGACTGATCCCAAGAACCTCCAAACTCCATCACACACGCACGGAGCATATCCTCAAGAATCTGAATAGTACGCTCAGACTGCTCATCCATCTGAGGGTGAAATGCCGTGCTCAACTCCACACGAGTACCCAACTCATGTTGTACGCCTCTCCAGAACCGTGATGTAAACTGCGTGCCCCGGTCAGAGATGATACATACTAGCACGCCATGAAGTCTGACAATCTCGTGGATATAAACTCGACCCAGCTGCTCGGAAGAATAGGTAGTCATCACAGGAAGGAAGTGAGCTGACTTGGCAGCCTATCCACAATCACCCAAACTGCATCAAACTTCCGCTGAGTCCGTGGGAGTCCAACAACGAAATCCATAGTGATCTGCTCCCATTTCCACTCCAGAATCTCCAACTTTTGAAGCAATCCACCTGGTTGCTGATGCTCATACTTCACCTGCTGGAAATAATGCTGCCTCAAGTCTTGATACATCTTCGCGGCACCGGGATGAATGGAGTACCACGAGCTGTAAGCCTCCTGAAGAATCAACTCACACAAACCGTCCACATTAGGCACACATAGCATGCCCTGCATTCTCAATGTCCCATCATCTCCAATAGTGACCTCCTTAGCATCACCGTGCTGGACCGTGTCCTTAAGGACAAGCAGATGGGGGTCATCATACCGACGCTCCCTGATACGACCATAAAGAGAAGACCGAGAGACCACACAAATCAATACTCGACTCGTCTCAGTAATATCCAATGTCACAAACTAGCTGGCTAAGGCCTGAACATCCAATGCCATGGGCCTCTCTGCTACTGGTAGATAAGCTAAACTTCCCAAACTCCCAGCCCGCGGACTCAAAGCATCGGCCACCACATTGGCCTTCCCCGGGTGGTACAAAATGGTGATATCATAATCCTTAAGCAGCTCTAACCACCTCCTCGTATGCAAATTAAGATCCTTCTACTTGAACAGATGTTGGAAACTCCGATGTTCAGTGTAGATCTCACAAGGGACACCGTACAAATAGTGCCTCCAAATCTTCAAGGCATGAACAATAGTAGCTAACTCAAGGTCGTGGACAGGATAGTTCTTTTCATGTACCTTCAACTATCTGGATGCATAGGCAATCACCCTACGGTCCTGCATCAACACCGCGTCGAGGCCAACTCGTGACGCATCACAATAAACCGTGTAACACCCCGAACTTGAAGACAATACCAATACTAGGGTTATAGTTAAAGCTGTCTTAAGCTTTTGGAAGCTCTCCTCACACTCTTCCATCCACCTGAACGGAGCACCCTTCTGGGTCAGCCTGGTCATAGGTGCTGCAATAGATGAAAATCCCTCAACAAATCGACGGTAATAACCCGCCAAACCATGAAATCTCCGGATCTCTATAGTTGAGGACGGTCTGGGCCAACTCTGCACTACCTTTACCTTCTTCGGATCCACCTTGATCCCTTCACTCGATACTACGTGACCCAAAAATGCCACTGAATCCAACCAGAACTCACATTTTGAGAACTTTGCATATAATTTATTCTCTCTCAAGGTCTGAAGCACAGTCCTCAAGTGTTGTTAATGATCCTCCCGACTCCGGGAGTACACTAGAATGTCGTCAATAAAGATAATGACGAACGAGTCAAGATAAGGCCAAAATACACTGTGCATCAAATGCATTAATGCTGCTGGGGCGTTGGTCAGCCCAAATAACATGACAAGGAACTCGTAATGACCATACCGAGTCCTAAAAGCAGTCTTCGGGATATCTGGCTCCCGAATCTTCAACTGATAATAACCTGAACGCAAGTAATCTTGGAAAACACTCGGGCATCCTGTAATTGATCAAATAGGTCATCAATACGAGGCAAAGGATATTGGTTCTTCACTGTAACTTTGTTCAACTAGCGATAATCAATGCACATACGCATAGAACCATCCTTTTTCTTCACAAACAAGACAGGAGCACCCCAAGGTGACACACCGGGCTGAATGAATCCCTTATCAAGCAATTCCTACAACTGTTCCTTCAACTCCTTCAACTCAGGAGGGTCCATACGATAAGGAGGAATAGGGATGGGCTTAGTGCCCGGCAACAAATCAATGCCAAAATCAATATCTCTGTCGGGCGGCATGCCCGGAAGATCAGCTGGAAACACATCGGGGAAATCCCTCACTACTAGGACTGGCTCAGCAGTAGGGGTATCAATACTGACATCTCTCACATAGGCTAGATACGCGTCACACCCCTTCTCAACCATTCGTTGAGCTTTAAGAAATGAAATAACTCAGCTGGGAGTGTAATCTAAGGTACCCCTCCACTCTAATTGCGGTACACCTGGCATAGCCAGCATCACGGTTTTGGCGTGACAATCAAGAATAGCATAATATCTGGCCTTGCCTCCCCCTCTAGGGTGACCTCTACCTTCCCGACCCCCACCTAGAGCTGGCTGAGCAGGTGGGGTGGCAGTTGGTGCTGGAATCATGGCTTGAGAACCCTGTGAAGCATGCTGTGGCTAAGAAGTCTGTGGAGGTGCACCTCTCTTAAGTCTGGGGCAATCCCTCACCACATGGCGAGTGTCGCCACACTCAAAAAAGCTCTTGGAGGACGTGGCGGTTGTGACTAGCTCGGGCCTGGTCTGCTAGACTGACCTTTGAAAGCACCCCGTGCAGGAGGCACACTAGATACTAGAGGTGCATAATAAGGCTCCCGAGGTCTAGGAGGAGCTGGAATACCACTGGCGGCTGGAAGAGCTGAATGAACGGGGCGATTCACATAGCCCCTACCATGACGAACTGCAGCTGGGGCACGGGCACCAGAATAATGGCCCGACTCTCGAGACCTCTTGGCCTCTCTCTCCTCCCTATCCCAAGCAAGCATGTCCTCCACTCTCATAGCAATACTCACCACCTGCTGATGCGAGATATCCATCTCTAACTCCCGGGCCATGCTAGTCCTGATGTTGGGAATGAGTCCCTCAATAAACCATCGGACCCTCTCTCGAACTATAGAAACCAAGGCCGGTGCATGTCTAGCTAGGTAACTGAAACAGACTGCATATATTCTGAAATAGTCATAGCACCCTGGCACAACTACTCAAACTCCGTGCGCCATTCGTCCCTGAGGCTCTGAGGAACATACTCTCTCAAAAACATATCCGGGAACTGAGTCCATGTAAGGGAAGCTTCCTCAGCCGGACTGTCCAACTCATAAGTACGCCACCACTGATAGGTTGCTTCTCGAAGCTAAAAGGCAGTGAAAGAAACCCCACTCGACTCTACTAGGCCCATGGTACGGAGGATACGGTAGCACTCCTCTAGAAATCCCTGAGCATCCTCTGATGCTAGACCATTGAATGTAGGAGGGTCGTACTTTTTGTACCTCTCAAGCCTACGCTGCTCCTCCTCTAAA
This sequence comes from Nicotiana attenuata, assembly GCF_001879085.1. Lineage (NCBI taxonomy): Eukaryota > Viridiplantae > Streptophyta > Magnoliopsida > Solanales > Solanaceae > Nicotiana > Nicotiana attenuata. The sequence continues at coordinate 410,148 of NW_017670433.1, forward strand.
ACTGCTGCCCTACCTCGGGGTGAGCTAGGGCTACAGGTGGTACCGGTATAACCTTTGGAATCTGATCAACCTGAACCTGCTGCTCTGGGGTGCGGGCGGCGGGAGTCTGTGCTCCTCCCCTGGCCTGTGATGTGGTTGCAGCAAGGGGAATCAACCCTGCCTGAGCTAGAGTGCTGTACATGCTCATGAACTATGCAAGGGTCTCCTGAAGAGCTGGTGTAGTAGTATTTGGTGTATCAGGTGCCTGTGCTCCGACTGGAGCTACTGGTGGCTCCTCTGTAGCAGCTCACTCGGGTGCTCTGGCTGCACCACGTGTGCGTCCTCGGCCTCTACCCCGTCCACAACCTCGGGCGTCTCTAGCAGGGGGCGCGAGTGCCTGGTCATCTCCGGCTGCACATGTCCTCACCATCTGTGAGAGAATAGAAGACAGAAGTTTAGAATTTTGAAGTCAATAATCTCGCACGACAAGGAATCAAATGAAGTGAAATTCTCCTAACAGTTCCATAGCCTCCCGAAGATAAGTACAGACGTCTCCGTACCGATCTGCGAGACTCTAATAAACCGGCTTGTCACTCACGACTCCTATGAACCTAGAGCTCTGATACCAAATTTTCACGACCCAAGTTCTCCCTCCGTGAATCATCGTGACGACACCTAGTCTCTACAACTAGGTAAACCTAACACTTTGCGGAAATGAAGTAAAAGCATGAACATTAACTACTAACAATAATAATTATCTAATAAGCAACCGAATGCCACTCGGCATATACAATTATCAACGTTGTTTTGCGTTAAAAAAAAAAGGTAAAGCATCACATTTATAGCCCATATTTCAATTTACAACCAACTAGCCCAAATATAATAGGCTAATACTCAACATTCAACTCCAATAGATTCTCGAAATTACTATTTAATTTTTAAAAAAGATTGCTCAAGCTTTTAAGTTAATTTTTGAATCAGTAATTGTGACTCAAATATTAGTTCAACAAACCAAATCCATTTGGGTGGTGAAAATTAGATTTTTAACAAGCTAAAATATGTGGGTTTAAATTTCGGATTTGATTTTGTGAGAAATTTAGAGTGGGTGTTAATTAGACTTGTTAGAAATAGTATAAGGAGGTTGTATATAAAAATTGAAGTCATTTAATGGAGATTTGGACTGGTTTTGGACAAGAACTGTAACTGAAAATCGTGGAAGAAGTTCGTCTACAGATACTTGTATAGAGGTGTATAAAAGTGTATAATAGTGTATAAGATGTGTTTATACACTATTATACAAGATTATACAAAATTATACAAAAAACTGACTTCGTCTTCTACCTTGCGTCTTTTCTGAAATTTAACTCAAATCTACTCCAAATCACTTCAAATTTGAATTTTGAACTCCTTTTGATATTTTCAATCAATTGGAACAACACCCAATCCAAACAACTAACAAACTCAAAAAATCCTATTTTCGAAAGCAAAGCTTTGAATGGCCTTCAATGGTGAACTTCCACTCTGCAATTTGACATTGCAAACAGGGGGAGAAGCAGAAAGCCCCTTGAAGCATATGTAGAAGATGTGAGAAGAAGAGAGAGTGAAAGCAATGGTTGTGAGATTTAACTCCATAGCTTTTAGAAGCAATGGTTGTAAGAACACAAATTTTGAATTTGCTAATACTTTCAAAATATGTACAATATGGGCTAGGTAGGGTAAAACTTAAAAACATGGGCCATTTTTTGTTATGGTGTGAAGTCATGTGTATTTTCTTGTAATTCTTTCTTATAAATATGGCTATTTTTGATTTTTACCCATTTCAAGATTAGGACAATAAAGAACATTTTCATTGTGTAGTTTCTATATTTTTTGCTTCTTTTCCGTTTGGTTTCTGGATACAAACTTTATAGGATAGAGTTTGTCCTCATGCTTATTCATATATTAAAAGTGCTATTGACATAGTTTGCTATGTATAAGAGTATATAGCTAATACACAGTGGCGGAGCCACCTTATATGAAGGGGTGTCAAATGACACTCCTTCGCGGAAAAAATACACTGTGTAGGTAGGTAAAAAAATAAATTATATGTATATATACTATGTATTGACTCCCCTTAATTTTCTGATATGTTTACTTTTATATATTTTGATACCCCTTAACAAAAATTCTTGCTCCGCCACTGCTAATACAAGTATTAGTTATATATAGGTTGAAAAACACTACCAGGGATTAATAATACTAAACGATCCTTAAATGTTTGTTCTTTGCACTTTTGAGTGTTGTCTTCTTGGGATTTATCTTTCAATCTTGCATGTTTCTTACTTGGGGGGTAAAACATTTCTCGTTCTTGATATCTTTGGTTTTAAAAGAAGATGATTATAAACTTACTCTTTTATACGTTGTCTTTAGTTACTCTTTTAGAGGTCACGTCCTTATTTATCTATTCTTGTTCTAATTTCTTTGTTGAAGGTTAACACTTTAGTGACGTTTTTTCTTAACAGGATCTTGACAAGAATTTAGAGCATGAAGTTCTTGAATTCTTTCTTGAATTATCTAAGTTTCAGAGTTTCTTGAGGCTCAAATTTAGGGGTGTAGAAAGGAAATCGACAAACCGCACCAAACCGATAATCCGAGTCAAACCGAGAAAAAAGAAACGCCGACTATGGTTTGGTTTGATTCGGTTTGGTGTTAGAAAAAAAACCGATCAGAATTGATTTGTTTGGTTTTAACTGGAAAAAGTCAAACCGAAACCAAACCAACCCGACATTACATGTATACAAGTTTTAATAATATATTATATATAAAAATAATTATTGTAATATAATTTATAAATATTTTTTAAACTTTTTCATAGTTCTCTCTTTTAATGTAATATTTCAAGCTAGAACTTAGAATTTTTGAATGGTCAAATATGTTTTATAGCCCATAAAAGTAGTAACTCAAATAAAGCTCTAAGCAAAATCAAATCAATACTAATGCTTTTAAAAAAAAAACGATCAATACTAGGAAGTAGTAATGACAATAGTATTGTATATTTATTCTTTTACTATTTCATTGGTTTAGATAGTGAAATGCATAACTTATTTTTATCATTATTTAGTCTGTTAGTTTGATAGTTAAATAGTAGTAAATAACCCTAATCCCATATGTATTAGGAGTAGGACATGTATTATATATAAATAGGGCTCATTGTATCATTGTCATAATTTAATCAATAATATTTTCTCCCGTGCATTCTCACATGGTATCAGAGCTTCAGTGAGAAAATTATCGATGTGCATCATTCCAACGGCCTCTGGGAAGAAAGACCTAGTTACCGTGCAATTTCCCGGCGAAGCTCCGACGCCCACGCGCCAGCGCGTGACACTGTTTCCGGCCACTTTTTCGCGAAATTCCTTCAGTTTAGCTTTCTCTCCTCACAATTCCGAGCCTACCCATCTAGTCCCAATCAAATTCCGACCACTTTGAGTTTTTCCGGCGAGCTACAGTGATTTTTCCGGCGTGAACAGTGATCCCCCAGAAAATTTCTGCTTTTTCCTGCACGATATTATAATGGCATTCGTATCGGAAGCCTTTAACTCACAATCCGTTGGATCCAATGCACTGAATCCCATCCAGGTGGTTTCTTTACCAGATTATATTGAGTTCCTTCAGTACAAAGCACGTAAACAGATATCTTCAGGATTAGTCTCCGTTGTTCCAACAAATAGTAGCATGACTTGTGTCTCCCAATCTTCACCTTCTGAGTCTTGGGTCATTGATTCAGGTGCATCTAATCATATTTCTGGTAACAAATCTCTTTTCACTAGTATTTCATATTCTCTATCTCTTCTAACAGTTACAATGGCCAATGGGTCTCAAACCATGGCAACTGCAATAGGTCAAGCAAGTTCACTTCCTTCCTTACCTTTAGACTCCGTTCTTTATGTTCCTGGTAGTCTTTTTAATCTCATAGTCGTTAGTCGCTTAGCCAAATCCCTTAAATCTGCTGTTTTATTTCTTGATGACCTTGTTTTTATACAGGAACGCAGTACAGGGCGGATCATTGGTACCGAACGAGAATCAGATGGACTTTATTACCTTATCCTTGCAAAATCACATGGACTTGCATCTTGTCTTCCTCCAATAACTTCTCCCGTTACTGATTCACCAGATTTATTACATAAACGGTTAGGACATCCCAGTTTGTCAAAACTTCAGAAATGGTACCTGGCTTATCTCACTTGTTCACTCTAGAGTGTGAGTCATGTCAGCTCAGTAAGCATACTCGCTCCCATTTCCCGCGGCGTCTTGATAATCGAGCAGAGTCACCTTTTACTTTAGTCCATTCAGATGTTTGGGGTCCTAGTCGGGTCAGTTCTACCTTGGGATTCCGCTACTTTGTCAGTTTCATTGATGATTATTCCAGGTGCACTTGGATATTTTTTATAAAAAATCGATCTGAGTTTTTTTCTATTTTTCAGACCTTCCATGCTGAAATTCAGAATCAATTTGGGGTTTCTATCCTCACATTTCGTAGTGATAATGCCCTAGAGTATTTGTCTTCCCCGTTTCAGTAGTTTATGAACTCCCATGGGATTATTCATCAAACATCTTGTCCGTACACATCCTAACAAAATGGGGTAGCTGAAAGAAATAATAGACATCTTATTGAAACTGCCCGTACCTTGCTCATAAATCTCATGTTCCGTTGCATTTTTCGGGAGATGCAGTTCTTACATCTTGTTATCTTATTAATCGTATGCCATCTTCAGCTATCCAAAATCAAGTTCCATTCTCTGTCCTGTTTCCCCCTTACCTTTGTTCTCTCTTTCACCCCGTGTCTTTGGGAGTACGTGCTTTGTTCATGACCTTACTCCAAGAAAAGATAAGTTAGCTCCTCGTGCTCTTAAGTGCATATTTCTGGGTTACTCGAGAACGCAAAAGGGATATCGATGTTATTCTCCTGACCTTCAGTGATTTCTTATGTCTGCTGATGTTACCTTCTTTGAAACTCAATCATACTTCACAGGTCCAGTTAATCACTTAGATATTTCTGAGGTGCTACTAGTTCCTTCTTTTGGAGATTCAGTCCCTATCTCACATTCATCTTCCTCCATAGCTCCACCACCTACAGTTCCGGTTGCAGCTCCACCACCTATATCTCCAGTGCCACCACCTAGTCCAGTTCCACCAACCATAGGTCCAGTGCCACCACCTAGTCCAGTTCAACCTTCTACAGCTCCACCACTCCTAATTTATCATCGTCGTCCGCACCCAGCATCAGGCCCACCTGATTCGCGTCCTGCACCTGACCTTGCTAATATTGCGGACTTGTCTCCTCTTAATCAACCGATTGCACTACGAAAAGGTATACGGTCCACACTTAATCCTAATCCTCATTATGTCGGTTTAAGTTACCATCATCTCTCGCCATCCCATTATGCATTTGTGTCATCTTTGTCCTCTGTTTCCATCCCTAAGTCTACAGGTGAAGCACTGTCTCATCCCGGATGGCGACATGCTATGATTGACGAGATGTCTGCTTTACATACGAGTGGTACTTGGGAGCTTGTTCCTCTTCCTTCGGGTAAATCGACTGTTGGTTGTCGTTGGGTGTATGCAGTCAAAGTTGGTCCAGATGGCCAGGTTGATCGACTTAAGGCTCGTCTTGTTTCCAAAGGATATACTCAGATATTTGGACTCGATTACAGTGATACTTTCTCTCCCGTGGCTAAAATTGCATCAGTACGCCTTTTTCTATCCATGGCTGTTGTTCGCCATTGGCTTCTCTATCAGTTGGACATCAAGAATGCTTTTCTTCACGCTGACCTCGAGGATGAGGTTTATATTGAGCAACCATCTGGTTTTGTTGCTCAGGGGGAGTCTAGTGGCCTTGTATGTCGGTTGCGTCGGTCCCTCTATGGTCTAAAGCAGTCTCCTCGAGCCTGGTTTGGTAAGTTCAGTACAGTTATTCAGGAGTTTGGCATGACTCGTAGTGAAGCTAATCACTTTGTATTTTGTCGACATTCTGCTTCAAATCTCTGTATTTATCTGGTCGTTTATGTTGACGATATTGTTATTACCGCCAATGATCAGGATGGTATTAGTAAGTTGAAGCAACATCTCTTTCAGCACTTCCAGACTAAGGATCTGGGCATATTAAAGTATTTTCTGGGTATTGAAGTCGCTCAGTCTAGCTCAGGTATTGTGATCTCACAACGGAAGTATGCCTTAGATATTCTTAAGGAGACGGGAATGACAGGTTGTAGACCTGTTGACACTCCGATAGATCCAAATTCTAAACTTCTGCCAGGACAGGGGGAGCCTCTTAGTGATCCTGCAAGATATAGGCGGTTGGTTGGTAAATTAAATTACCTCACAGTGACTAGACCTGACATTTCCTTTCCTGTGAGTGTTGTGAGTCAGTTTATGGATTCTCCCTGTAATAGTCATTGGGATGCAGTTGTCTGCATTCTTCGGTATATAAAATCAGCTCTAGGCAAAGGCTTATTGTTTGAGGATTGAGGTCATGAGCAGATCGTTGGATACTCAGATGCTGATTGGGCAGGATCACCTTCTAATAGACGTTCTACGTCGGGATGTTGTGTCTTAGTAGGAGGAAATTCGGTATCTTGGAAGAGCAAGAAACAGAATGTGGTTGCTCGGTCTAGTGCAGAAGCAGAATATCGAGCAATGGCTATGGCGACATGTGAGCTAATTTGGATCAAACAGTTACTCAAGGAGTTGAAATTTGATGAGATTAGTCAGATGGGACTTGTGTGTGATAATCAAGTTGCTCTTCATATTGCGTCAAATCCAGTGTTCCATGAGAGAACTAAACACATCGAGATTGACTGTTACTTTGTTAGAGAAAAGATACTCTCGGGAGATATTGCTACAAAATTTGTGAAGTCGAATGATCAGCTTGCTGATATTTTCACCAAGTCCCTCGCTGGTCCTCGTATTAGTTATATATGTAACAAGCTCGGTACATATGATTTATATGCACCAGCTTTAGGGGGAGTGTTAGTTTGATAGTTAAATAGTAGTAAATAACCCTAATCTCATATATATTAGGAGTAGGACATGTATTATATATAAATAGGGCTCATTGTATCATTGTCATAATTTAATCAATAATATTTTCTCCCGTGCATTCTCACATAGTCATGTAACTAATACTTACTAGTATTTATTTTAGCATGACATAGTAATTTTAGATTATGTTTATTTTCATTATGGCTTCTTAATTAACAATATTTATTTTATGCGACTTGTTGAGTATTTTAGTATAATCATGACCTCATCTCACATTATTTTGTATTTTCTTGAAAAATATCTTATATAGTTTTATTCTACTAGGACCTGAGAAATATTAGAGCACAAATTATATATTTTATGCTATGAAGATGTTATCCGAAAAAACCCGAGAAAACCGAAAAATCCAAGAAAACCCGAAATTGAAAAACCCGACTTTTGTTGGTTTGGTTTGATTTACACATTTAAAAATCCGAGACAACTGGTTTGGTTTGGTAATTGAAAAACCCGAGCCAACCCAGCCTATGTACACCCCGACTCAAATTCATGTTACCAATCCATGCTCAGTATAAGCACTTAAGAAAGGTTTAGCTACCTTTTCTCTCTTGTTGCAATAGAGCCCAAACAACAACTTACTCAATAAACGTCTAAACTGAGTTTACAAACTCAGGTTTGGGAAAACTTCAAACAAACGCCAACAACTTTTTCATAATCAAGAGAACTAGTACTTCTCTTCATTGATATCAAAATTAAAAGTAAAGCTGTTTCATAACCTGGAGGGCATGTCAGGATCAACTGATAATTACATGAACAATCTTCATTTTGTACATTCCCACTTACACAAAAGGCAAAATCTGCCGAGTTTTCGCAAGGCATTGTTGAATAAACTATGATCCATCACATTGTTAGATGCAGACTGCAGCATCTGGTATCTAAATAAGAGAAGATTAGACCATGTAATGTACTGAAGGAAAATAGAAAAGAAGAATAAAGTTTCCTCTATCGGTGCTAGGTGACACAAACTGTATCTATGGTGATATCTTTGCATCTGGTATGTACTTGGCCTCACGCGTGCCCTCACTATACACTTGCAACAATTTCCCTACAGGCGGATCTTACGGTTCAGGCACAAAGATGGTTGGAAAACCTACTATAGTTATCTACATAGAAGACATCAAAATGCCAGCTTGATCAGAGTCCTTATGTACAAAATACCTCTCATAAGATTCGATACTTTTACTGGCATCTTGACGCCTATTTCCTTGGTAAAACCAGGTTTATAGCTTTGCTCAACAAGATAGTCTTTTCTTCACTTTGACCTTCTCTCCAGACTTTGAACTTACATGCAGAAGGAGTCTTCTCAACCCAACGTTTAAGCAATGACAGTGAATACTTTTCATTTTGGCCAGAAATATGCCATATACGCTTGTCTGGATCCTCAGCTGCAACACCCAATTTGGCCTCATCATCACTACTCAAATCAATAACTTCAATCCTTTCCAGCTCCTGACTTTCTACTTTTTTTGGTCCCATATTAGCATACATTTGCTGATTCACCTTTAGATCATTATTGCTAATAAGCGAAGCATCTACTTCACTTTGAGAAGCTGCTTTAAGCTCTGAGATTTCTTGCAGTAAGGATGTTTTTGATCTGTTTGGATCAGTTGCTGTGAACTGATGAGGCTCTTCTAAAACATTAATTTCAGCCTTTTCTTCTGGAGAGTATGCATGATACTGCTGTGCGTTCTTTTCTGAAAAGTTAGAAAAGCACTATGTTACAAAAACGATTTTTATTTACAAAAAGATATAGAATATTTTCCAAATTGGTTCTGTAATTTTAGTTTGAAAATGCTTCAATGTTACCCACTGCACGCATCATTTTGTACGCAACAGGAAAAATAGCTTTAAAGATTGCTAAACTTGGAGTTCTACTTGTCTAGTTCTATGCAAATAACCAAATGTTCGGCAAAAAGATTGTCAAGGGGATAGAAGGTTCTTTAAATTGTAAAACACAAACTATATACATATGAGCAAATACAACTTTAAATCAATTCAATTGGCTAATCTGAGCTACCTAAAACAATATATTGTAATTGGTTTTAATATTACAAAGAAAATATGGAACTCAAATATCAAGGTAAGAATTTCAAAACCGATGGACATTTTGTCTTCTTTGGTGCCGCTGAGATGAGAGCTAGTAAAGGTTAGATAAGAGCTCACAAATTTTCTTATGAGGCTACACAACAATTTCATCAAAGAAAAAGAAATTCATCAAGTTCTTAACCTCTAGAATATAATCATACCTGAGTAAGTTTCTCTGTCTTCCTCTTTACCGTTGACAACCTTGGAAGGGGTTGTCTCATGTAAGCATTGATGCTCCTGCTCGTCATGGCTCTTGTGCTCAGCAAAAGGTTCAAGCTCTGCTACATCAGGAGTCACTGCGGGAAAATTTTGTAGCAATAGCGACTGTTCTGATGGATTCTCTAGACGCTTCTTTTGTTCCATATACTCACAAAATGTAAAGACAAAAAGGGGTTAAGGCAACAGTTTCCTTGTTTAGAGGAATGGGTCACACCTCAAGCTCTAAGGAGGGGAAAAATGACTAGACACAATGAATAGAAACAATGATCCACATAAGTCGTACTGGCAAGTGTTCACAAAAAGCTTTGGTTCCAACTCCAAGCCAATCTTCTGGCCTTAGTTTTTTTTAATTACTCTATTACAGAATACATATAGCTGTTATCCCTTCAATTTGTAGTTTGGACAGGGCAGAAAAGGATATCGGTATCTCCATCCTTTCTCATTTGCTTGATCAATGAGTTTCTTCAACAAAGACAGCTTTCGAGCAATCCACTGACATGGAAGGGGAGGGGGTAAAATAAACCAATAAGTACAAAGGTGGGATCAGATATCTATTGCAAAACATATAGATGAAAATATAGCAATAAACAGTTGGCATTGGCATTTTCATGTGACTTTGGACAAATATACCTGCACTGTGAGCTTTTTAAGTAACAAAGTCAAGGAAATTGGAAGCATGCCAAATATAAGCAGGTAGAATACAAAGGTGCTTGATACTTGTGGAGATAATAAAGCCTTTTCTATCTGGTGCTTTACAATGATATTTTACCCATACAAGGCATGCTTGAATGTTGGATGTAGAGCATCAGGGCCGTAAAGGAATATGCAAGCTATTAAAGGTTGGATGTAGAGCATCAGGGCCGTAAAGGAATATGCAACGGTAACATGAAAACATAAAAAAAAACATAGACATGTAGAAAGTCACTCTCTCATCATCTCCTCCCCACTAAGATATTCATTTATGCATGGATAGATATATAAAAGCATATTCATACAAATTATTAGGACGAAATTTACTGAAAACGGAACCCAGAGTCTTAAGAAATTAAAAAGTTGAGGGGAATGTTAATTCTTACAAAGCAGATTGTGAACCAGTCTAAAGTAGAAGTTACATAGCGTCAAATATGAGCTTGCAAATTAAAAGAGCAAGAGCTTAAGATATTGTGATCTATTTTGCACGATCATATCCTGTAATCTCACAACAGTAGAGGTAAAAAGTACATACAGCTAGAACCTGCCGTATTCAAGCAGGGGCGAAATAAACTACCATGATTTTAAGAATATTTTACTAAGATTGTAACTGTACATGCTTTGTGATATCCTCGTGGAGAACTCTAGCCCTTTGTTCGAGCTCCACCTGCAAAGCAGTATCCAGGGTTATGGTTATTCTAAAGAGAACTGGAATATACATGAATATGCATGTTGTGCCAAACTCAGAGATTTATGCTTTTGTGTTTTGTTTTTTGTTTTTTTATAAAGGTAACAGTTATTCATCAGCACAAAGCTTGTGCTGGAAATCACAATTACAAAAAAAAAAAAAAAAAAAAAAAAAAAAAAAACCAGACCTAGTTATATCTGTCCAAGATTCTTCTTAAAAGGACTCTAAAAACTGTAATGAAGTCTCAGTTTCATCTACACAAATCTTTACACCAAAAATGAGAGGACAAAATATGTTAAGCTTAATTTTCTGTAAAGAACTCCTATTTTCAAAACACCTATCATTTCTTTGTAATGAGATAAATATAGAAGGATCCCCCACATATTAAAAATAGAACTACAAAGAAAGGTTCATGCAATGGTAAAGGAGGAGATTTGCCTCACTGTTTCACATGGGCAAGAGTGCACCATCCTATCTACCCACTAATCAATCAAATCGTTCAGCTGACTTTAAACAGTTGTTGTGAATAATATGTTCCACCTTCAGTTCTACTCTATCTTTAATACTTGCAATTAATGCACTTCCGAACCAAGTCTCGTCTTTGTTCATTTACAAAAACTTATCCATGTTAACATATGAAGATGACAGGAACTACATATATTCCCTTGTTTATTTCCCTAGCTGCTTCCCATAACTGGCCATTAAACCAGTTGGACATAAAAGATGCATTCTGCCATGGTGATCTCCTAGAGGAAATGTATATAGATCAACCACCTGGTCTGTTGCTCAAGGGGAGTACGAGAAAGTTTTCCATTTGAAAGAGTCTTTGTATGGTTTATACAATGAGCCCTATATATAATACATATTCTACTCCTGCTACATATAGGACTAGGACATATTCTACTCCTACTACATATGGGACTAGGACATATTCTACTCTTACTACATATAGGACTAGGACTATTTACACATAACTATTGTTACACCCCATGTTTTCGTACGTGAAAGTACGCCATAAGTAAATTGATGAAAGCTCAGAAATGAGATGTTATTTAAAGTTTCATCGTAAGTTAATCGACGTAGACTCGAACAAGATTATTTTGAGGATATAAGTATTACGCTATTTCAAACAAGTGATAAGTAAATTCGTGAAGGCGAGAGGGTAAGCGAATCGAATAAAATGAATTTCGTCGAAGTTTGACATTTTGAGATAAAATACGGTCCAAGCTATAATACCCCGTATTTATGGACTAGTGCCATACAAGGTACCACATGACCATGATAGTAAGGTGTATAAAAAGTAAGTAGTATTTTAAGTAATTTGAGATAATTCTTAATTATGTTGGTAAGGGATTAATTATTGATTTGAGTGGGAGGTTAACAAATTAATTAGAAGTTGTGGATAATTATCTAAGTGAGATTTGGATAATTATTGGGGGGGGGGGGGGGGGGCAACTATCCACGTGGGATTACGAAAGTGTGGCAACAAATTACCAACTATTCTTATGCTTAAGGAGGTGGTGGCACAATTTAAATCCATGTGCACCTTATCTCATTTTTGGGTTGAAAGATTCTATTAAGAAGCCCTCTCTAAGTTCACAAAGTGAAAAGGCTTATGACTTTATGAAATTACAACAAAAATGCGGATGAAGCTACAACAATGTGGATGAAGATTATGACAAAGTGCGGATGAAGCTACAACAAAAATCCATACGAGATTACGTTATATAATAGCAACGTGACTTGCAATTCTAAGGGAGTACGGTACAATCTTTCTCAAAAATATCATACGGATTTTTCCCTACTGCGATCCGCCATTACGTGTCTTTTTCGCAATTGACGTATGTTAGATGGATTGTCAAGAGAATCGGCTCAGGTATGTTAAGGCTATCCCTTCTTTCCTTTTGGCATGATCCATACGATACAAACGAAACGAGCAAATGCACAACTTCCATAAATGACTCTATTCATAGAAATGCTAGAGATGTGCATGTTCTGGATTCCCCATGTGTCCTATTATTCTATCATCTGGTCATAGGTCTCAGAAAATACATAAGTTGATAAAGTTTACTTCATGATATTAATCAAAGGCATAATGATCTTATGACATTCCGAAAGATTTTATTGACGTACTTCTCATGCATTGCATTCATTTATACATGTACATTGACCCATGACCAGATGGCGTTATATACGCGTATATATGTATATATATGTATATGGGATATGGAAAAAGGTTACGGCGTTATATACGCACCACCACCTGATCACCTGGTATACATTGATGATTTTGCCCACAGTGGCCGAGATGATATGATGGGATGCCCTTGGAGGCTTGATGATGTTATGTATGCATATACCTATGCATGGTATGACATTTATACGCATATGCATGGCATTATAAATATTAATGATCCACAGACTTATTCAGACTTACATGTTGAGTCTTTTACTCCATGTTTCTCTCATGTCTATTATTTACTGGTTTTTATTCCTTACATACTCGGTACATTATTTGTACTGACGTCCCTTTTGCCTGGGGACGCTGCGTTTCATGCCCGCAGGTCCCGATAAACAGGTTGAGAGTCCTCCAAGTAGGTTATCAGCTCAGCAGAAGGTGTTGGTGCGCTCCATTTGCTCTAGAGTTGCTTATTTGGTCAGTATGATTAGTACATGTATTGATTGGTATGGTGGGGCTCCGTCCCGACCTTTATGATATTATGTACTCTTAGAGGCTTGTAGACAGATGTCATGTATATGGATACTTGTATGGCCTTGTCGGCCTATGTTTTGAGTATATAAAGGATCATGCCGGCCTTATAGGCCCGTACGTCATATGTAAAAGTCGGTATATCATGTTGGGTCATCCTATGTCAAGTATTCTCTCATGCTTTATTCTAGTTATCTCATGACAGTCTTTCCGGCTCATTTACCTATGATCGTATGATTCGAAAGATACGTTATGTTGGCACTCGGTTGAATAAGGCACCGGATACCCGTCGCAGCCCATCAGTTTGGGTTGTGACAACTATCTAACAGTGGCTAAGGGATTCACTCAGGCTTATGGAGCGGATTATCAAGAGACATTTGCCCCTGTTGCTAATATGAACACTATTAGAATTCTTTCATCTTTGTGCAGCTAATCTTGATTGGGACTTGCAACAGTTTGATGTGAAGAATACATTTCTTCGTGGAGACTTAGAAGAAGAGGTGTATATGGTGATTCCTCCTGGATTTGATACTGCACAAAGTCAAGGAAAGGTATGCCGATTGAAGAAAGCCTTGTACGGACTGAAGCAATCCCCTAGAGCTTGGTTTGACAGATTCTGCAAAGCAATGATCTCCTTTGCTTACCAACAAGGCAATGTTGATCACACCCTCTTCATAAGGCATCGTACAGGTAAATTCACTCTTCTTATAGTTTATGTTGATGGCATAGTAATGACAGGAGATGACAAAGAGGAGATGGCCCCGATTGAAGAAGTTGTTGGCACATGAATTTGAGATCAAGGATCTAGGAAAATTGCAGTACTTCTTGGGAATTGAGGTTGCTAGATCAAAAAGAGGAATCTTTATTTCTCAGAGGAAGTATATTCTGATCTTTTGAAAGAAATTGGTATGACAGGTGCAAACCCGCAAAATCGCCCCTTGAAAGCAATCACAAGTTACAAAGCGGAGTTGGAGAGTCAGTCGATAAGGAGAGATATCAGAGGTTGGTTGGAAGACTCATTTATCTCTTCCACACTAGACCAGACATGGCCTATTCAGTTAGCCTAGTGAGTCAGTTCATGCATGATACCCGAGATCCTCATATGCAAGTTGTCTTTCACATTTTGCGGTATCTGAAGTCTGCTCCAGGGAAAGGTCTACTTTTCTCCTAACATGATCACCTCCAAATAGAAGCCTTTACAAGCGCGGATTAGGCTGGATCTCTGGATGACAGAAGATTTACATCCGATTATTGTACGATCGTAGGAGGAAACTTGGTTACTTGGAGAAGCAAGAAGCAAAGTGTAGTTACTCGATCAAGTGCGGAGGCATAATATAGAGCTATGGCCCAGGTGTTTGCGAACTGCTTTGGCTACAAAAACTACTAGAGGAATTAAGACTGTGTGAAAAAGGAAAACTTTCCTTGTATTGAGGGCAATAAGGTTGCCATCAGTATAGCTCATAATTCAGTCCAGCATGACCGAACAAAGCATGTGGAAATTGATCGACACTTCATCAAGAAAAAAATTACAACAGGTGTCTTGAGTTTGTTTCATGTGCTATTGGAAAAACAGTTAGGTAATGAGTTTACCAAGGGTCTCAACAAACGGACTTTTCATACACTAGTTTGCAAGTTAGGCATGTGCGACATCTTTGCACCAAATTGAGGAGGAGTGTTGATTGGCTTAATTATTAGGAAAGATTTGATTCTGATTGAGAAAGGTTTGATTCTGATTGATATTTGATTTTATTCTGACTTATTGTAATTTGACTTTAACTTATTTTCCTTCCTAAAATAGTCATAGGATCTAGTGTATAAATACCTTTGCTTGGGGATGTAAGAAATACATAGAAATACAAGAAGCCTTTTCTTTTTCTCAAAAATCTATAATAACCAATACATATAAGAATCCTATTCCATGTGGGACTCTATTTATTTACACAACTACTAACTATCTAAGAGAAAAGGAAGCCAAAAATGAAGTGGACAGCTTGCTAGGCAGTATGGGGCAGAGAACCAAAAATGAAGACAATAGCAAGTAGATTTAATATTTGCTGTGTCTCTGGAAACCACAACTGAAAAATACCTCACCACCCTCTCCGCAAGTAGAGATTCATTTTACATCATTCATAATACGACAAGGAATCTTCACTCGATTCTAACAAGTATGCACAAAATTCTTCACACAAATTCCTCCATTACCGTGTTATTTTACAGTCAGACATGTTTTTCTTTGTAAAGGAAGCCAAAAATGAAGCGCACAGCTTGCTAGGCAGTATGGGGTAGCGAACCAAAAATGGAGACAATAGCAAGTAGTTGTAATATTTGTTGTGACTTTGGAGACCACGACTGAAAATACCTCACCACCCTCTCCGCAAGTAGATATTCATTTTACATCATTCATAATACGACAAGGATTTAGAATCGAATGAAGATTGTAAATCACTTAGCTATTCCTGGATTCTCTATTGTGATTTGAGATACCAATTTATAGCGCTAAGAGCAATAGAGATGAGGCTGGGAACCACACTTTCTCTAAGGTGCAACTGGAAAGAGCACTTCTTTTTTTAGATGATTCAACTTTCTTTTGGGTGAAAATTTCTAAATAAGACATTTACACATGAAAAGGTTTCTCGATTAAGATCAAAGGTAATAGATATGTCAAATAAAAGGCAATAAAGCACCTACCACAGTAAGCTTTTTAAGTACGCCAGCTTTCACCTTCTCTCTTAAATCTTCACATTCTTCCTGCCAAGGAAATGCCAAAAGTCAAAATACATTTAAGGGACAGCCAAGAAGGCTCCTTAAGCACACAAGAACACACGTAACAACTTAAAATTTTACAAAGAGTAGATGCTCTGTTCTATGTTGAAAGAGGTTCACGGACAGTAGGGATAGGTATTCATTAGTAGTAGTGCAACTACAATTCTTCACAACTACACTACAGTTCTCCATAATTATAGTACTCCAGTTGCCACCAAAATTTGAAGTAGTGGAAATCCAATCAGTTTTTGCAGTTCACAATTTGAAAATTTTAGTAAACTGACAAGAGTTTATCCAAGGCAAGATCGATGGACAACATTTAATATCCGTTGAGTCCCACATCGGTAGGATTTGGTTTTCTTGGTCTCCCCATATGGTCTTGGACAATCCTCACCTCACAAGCTAGCTTATGGGATTGATAGGCCAAAGTCCATTTATCATGGTATCAGAGCCAAACTCATCCCAATTTATTGTTAGATGTTGGTCCCCCATTTATGTTGTCCATGCTCCAGTTTGCATGCCTGGGCGTAGGGGGTATTGAGTCCCACATCGATGGGGTTTGGATTTCTTGGTCTCCTTATATAGTCTTGGGCAATTCTCACCTCATGAGTTAGCTTTTGAGGTTGAGTTAGGACCAAGGTCCATTTATCATAAGTTTTTGGATGAGATGGTTACACACTTCAACATGGTATCAGAGCAGGTAGAGGCTCTGGGTTTGAGTCTCACTGCGACCCAATATTAAAAAGAATTTTCACATGCTTGACTCATCAAAAAGAATCAAGCTCGCACATGATGCGGCGTGTTGAAGACATAATAAGTAAATAAAAGTGTGCTCTCTTTAACAGCTTAAACTTTTAGAATGGTCACACACTTCAACAATATCTTTCGTTAATGGGAACGATTGTGCAAGTGCCGTGTACATTTGCTCCTTAAAGTAACAGCAGAATTCAGTGAGGCTTCTGAGCGGGCAATGGAGAATATTCTGAACCATTGGATATACTAGTAGCTGCAGAATCCTGTAAAAGTTCTAGAAGGTAATTAAAGCGATAGAACTTGAGATCAAGGAGGATACCGATGTAAAATCATCATCTGAAAGCATGCTCAAGCAAGTATCTCTGAACGTATTTGAAACTTGAAGAACAGTCTCATTTTTTCCCTTACCAATTGAGCCTTGCTTGATGCCTGATAATGCAAAGCAATATTGGTATGGAAAACTTCAGGTCTTAAGAAAGATGTAAAGAAAGAAGAGATTTGAGAATAAATTGCGTGATTATTCCCGCAAGCATGTTGAGGTTTATATAGTGTTTACAAGTAATCCTAAAAGGAAACAGAAGTATGCAAGTAACCCCCCCCCCCCCACCCCCCACCCCAAAAAAAAAAAGTAATTCCTAGTAATTCCTATTCCTTTTTATTTTTTGATAAGTCTAGTAATTGCTATTCCTATTTACGTACTATGGATTCTAAACCTTTGCTATATATACAAGGAATAGGATCTTATCATATTAATAATATTCTAGTTCTTAACAAAAGATAATGGTCTAAGTATAAGTCGGACCAGAATAACATCTCTATGATTTTTTTCTTCTTAACCCTTTCCCCAAATTATTTAAGTTGCTTAAATCTTTGGTTTTCCGTCCTTGTTTAGCCGAGGGTCTATCGGAAACAGTCTCTATGTCCTTCCAAGGTAGGGGTAAGGCTGCGTATATCCTACCCTCCCCAGACGCCACTTGTGGGATTACACTGGGGTGTGGTTGTTGTTGTTGCTTCAATCTTTGGTTTGTGTCAGTTTAGTTTCAAGCTTTACCTTCTCAAAGACAACTATTTTTCACAAAGTTTCGGTCTAGCAGCCAATAAGCTGGAGTGGGCCATGGTAGACCAGGGTCCAGATCTAATTTCAAATAGAGAGAGAAAAAAAAGCTAGCTGATTTATTACCCTCTATCTAAATCTTGGGGGGCGGATTTAGTTGTAGCTGTATTGTGCAATGGCTTCTCAGCATTTCCGGAACAAACAGAGATCAGCTGTACAAGATACTAAAGAACTCAAGAAGAACATAAGTTCTTGAACAGATTTTGCAAGGGAAGTGTAAACAGAGAAATATAGAGAGGGAACCTGCAAATTCTTTATTCGGATCTACAATTCAATTAAGAATCGAATTTATACACAAGATGATTCCCTGGCTAAGGCCCAAAGCAAATAATATCTATCACTAAGGGTTGGCTGTAGCAACCTTGGGTGATGGCGAGACAATCTCAGCGTTCAAGTGAGTTTAGGCGAATCCCATATCTTTGAGATGATGGTGGGGCAAATGTAAGTGAGGAGTGAGGACACCGAGTCCTAAGGGGGTGTATGTGACATTATAAGCAAATTCCACATTGACAAAACACGGGAGAAATGTTGGGTATATAAGGAAGCAAGCCTTAGAAACTAACTAATGACAGGTTTTAAAGTTGTGAGGGCCAAAGCCCAAAACAGACAATATCACTAGTGGATTGGGCTCAACCTTGAGGCCATTAAGCTTCAAAATTAGCAGTGCAGTCATAAAGAGTTAAGATGCTTGAACAAGTTATCCATGTCATGAAAACACAAATTATACTAAGCAAACAATCTTAAGGAAATATGGGAACAGCCTAGTCAAAAATGATATCATATTAGCAAAAAGTTGGGAAGAAAGTATCCTCATCATGCATTTTTCAGACTTCTGCATAGCATTCTACCAAAGGGGTGTCAGCAACTAAATAAAACTAACCAAACTATGAAGTTGCTTGTTAAAACAACCTGTGATTTGCACAAGCTGATGAGAATTTCTCTGGCTGTAATCGCATGGATCTGACTTCACCCGAACAAAACTTCCTATAATTTTGTTTTCATTTGATTGCAGCAGCTTGATCATCTCCAGAACCAGGCTCTTCTTCAAATAGACAAGTTTGATATTTTCAGGGACCAAGGCTGCAAATTGACTCGGAGCTGGAGTAAGATACTTCCTTGTTGGTTTCTTGTTTGGATCTGACTTTTTGCCCATTTCAGAAGCCACCAATATTTCCCTGTCATCTTCTTCAAGATCATCATCAAGCTCCACTTCTTCCGAATTCTCCTCATTTTCGGCAAAGTGTTCTTCAAGGAGTTTATATATTCTGCCTATGTTAATCTTTTTCTTACCTAAGACTGTTTGTAATCTAGCATCACAAATTATCCTTCTCTTTTTTACTGGATCACAAAGATCATGTTTTTTTACATAGTTATTTATTAGTAAGGACACATCATGTTGGGATAATTTTTCACTAGTATCTTGACCAATAAACTGAAGAAAGTCAACTAGAGCTTTTGACCCCCATCCAACAAATTCCTTTTTCTTCGATTTGACTTTTCGTTGCAATTTTTGTTGCTGAAGCTTACATCTCTTCTTTTTACATCCTCGCTTGTGAGGTTTCCCATCATTCCAACCTTCATAGTCAGAAACCAGCTGCTCATCCTCTTCTTCACTACCTTCATCTGAATTAGAGGTTGGTTGGTACTCAGTGTCCCTGTTCAGTCGATTTTTAGCAGCAAAAAGACTGCTTTTGTCAAATCTTTCTTTTTCCTTGACTGTTTCATAATACTCTCTAAATAGGCCTTCATATGTCTCCCGGTCTCTAAGGTTGACACTTTCCTGGAATTTAATAACCATTCACACAGGAATGACAATCAAATACTTACCAAGAAGAAGGTAAACAAAAATGAGCAAAAGAGAGAAACAAGATAATAGCAATAATAAAAACAAGACTCCTGTAAATACATGTTACCATTTAGATGATTGTAATGAGTAGAGAGAAGTAAAATCCATGCAAAATCTACTTGTCAACTTGTTTTCTTGATAGAGACAGTAATCTGTGTAATTCTGCATATGCACCTAGGTGCCTATTTACAAATAATAAGTTCATTCTTCTGGTAAAATTCAGGACAACTGATCAACATTAACATGTCAACAGTAAATGGCATTATCATACATAACACTTTCTTAGCTTATCTCCATAGTGTGTAAACTTTCCTTTGAAGGATATCATATTTAAGCGTACATCGCGGAGTTGTTAAATACAGGGCGAATCACAATAGTTAGTTATAACTATTGTCACCTCACTTCTACTTTGGTAGCTTCCTTCAGTAGCTTCCAAAGGCAACCTGGGAACAGTGGAAGAGTTTTGCTACCAACTAATAATTGCTCTACCTAATAATTTAACTGAAAAAATTGCTCCATCTAATAGGTGCAAAACTAGCTAATCACTATAGCCATACTCCTTTTGTTAGCTCTTTCTAGAGCAATACCATTACCAAGCTTAATTTAGCTGTTAAATAGACGGTGTAACACAAGTCATCAATTACTACAACTATCACCTCACATGCTGCTCGATAGACTACACTTGCTCAAGTGACAGGAAGACTAACATGAGAAAATTTTAGGAACCAACTACATGATTATTTAACCCAACACCCCTCAAATTTAGCTAATGATAGTCCCATGCATACATCCTTCTTCTCTTGTTAATTCTTTGTAAAGCCACCCCCTCAGAGCAACGCTGGAAACTTTCCTAAAATAAACTTCAACATTTTGCTTTTATTTCCTTCTCTTACGAATAAAAGACAAACGTATTTGCTTTTCTAAAATGTCATACTGTGAAGCTTAGAGCTCTAGGCATTGACTTATCGAATTTTGTCAATTTTCCATGAGTTGCACAGATAACATTCCAAAACAACAGTCAGCAATTAATAAGTAGCGAAACATGTAATTTGAGAAATAAAGGCATAATTGTCATCCATACCCCTTCAGAATCAACATCCATGTTTTCTTCCACAAGTAAAGCAAGCTTTAAGCAGTCATTGCAGAATCCATACTTCCCTGTAATACGGGCAAATTCTGTATAAAGGATGCAGCGATTGCATACAGCATTTACACAGCAATAACAATGATAACTTGAACTTCTGTGGCAAAATAAGCAACTGTGCCATCCTGGAATATAGTAAGAACGTCAGTACTTTGAGCCAGCTATTATCAACATGAAACAACGTTGTCACTAAGGAAGAAGATAAATAATGGAAAAGTAAATAAGAACTCAAACCCCACAAATTCCAATGTAATCTGATGTGTTTCAGATAGACGTGATACTCTTATGTACTTTTGAGTTTCAGACAATCTTAGTTGTATGGATAAATAGAAGACATATCTTGGCCCTCGGGCCAAAAAGTTGAATTACACTCTGATTATCTTCACTGCAGCAAAAAATAGTAACAACCCTCCCTCCCTCTCTCTCAGTGTACCTGCGGGTAACTGTTTTCTATCTGTTTATACAGATATGGCGAGACCTTCAAAACGAATAAAATTACTAAATTACTTAGCCTGATGATTGTAACGACCCGACCGGTCGTTTTGAGCGTTGCACTTTGCTCGGTAATTTACGGGCATGAGTAGCTCCGTATGATGTATTATGACTTATGTGAATCGTCGGTTTTGGTTTTCAGGTTAATCGTAATCGAATTGGAAGAATGAATTTCACTGTTGAAGCTTAAGTTGAAAGAGTTGACCAAGTTTGACTTTTTGTGAATTTGACCGCGGAACGGAGTTTTGATGGTTCCGATAGGTCCGGATGGTGATTTTGGACTCGGGCGTATGCCCGAATTTGCATTTGGATGTTTCTAGAAGGTTTCGGCACAAATTGGCGAAAGTTGGAAATTTGAAAGCTTGGAATGTTCATAAGTTTGACCGGAAGTTGACTTTGATGATATAGGGTTCGGATTATGGTTACGGGAATTGGAATAGCTTCGTTATGTCATTTGGAATTTGTGTGCAAAATTTGAGGTCATTCCGAGTTGATTTGATATGATTCAACACAAGTTTTGGAAGTTGAAAGTTCAAAAGTTCATTAAGTTCAATTTGAGGTGTGATTCGTGGTTTTGATATTTTTAAGCGTGATTTGAAGCCTCAACTAAGTCCGTGTTATGATATGGGACTTGTTGGTATGTTCGAACGGGGTCCCGAGGGGCTCGGGTGAGTTTCGGATAGATTTGGGTTGTGTTGCGCTCGTTTTTTATGCTTCGACGTCGTTTTTCAAGCATAAATGATACCATATTAAGCAAATGGGCTCCAATTTCTGTTTTGATTGAAGCATTAGGTCCGTATCGTAATTACGGAGCCATAGCAAAAAGAATCGTCGAATTTGGACATCGTATGAGGGAATTATGCTCATTTTAGTGTCGAAGAAGAGAGCTGGTGCTGGTGTTTCGCAGATGTGAAGTTGGGCCCGCATCTGCGACCCCGCAGGTGCGCAAAGTGGTCCGCAAAAGCGGAAATGACAGCTGAAAATGCGCACGTGCGGAGTTTTTATAGCAAAAGCGAGAATCCCTGTGTATAAAAAAATCAGATTGCGTTATTTTGGTATTTTGAGCATATCTTGAGTTCTAGAGCTCCGATTGAGGTGATTTTCGCGGCGTTCTTCTCGTCTTTTCATGGGGGTCAGTATCTAACTACAATTTTTGTATTTTAATATGATCACAGAAATTTATTTTTGAATTAATCCATATTTTGATTGGAGAATTGGGGATTTTTATCAAAAACTTTTCTAAAGTGAATAATTGAGTTTGAACATCGATTCGGAGTCGGAATTGGATGAAACTAGTATGGTTGGACTCGTAATTGAATAGGTTGTCGGATTTTATGAGTTTTGTCGGGTTCCGAGGTGTGGGCCCGGGTTGGACTTTTGGGATGATTTTTGGGCTTTGATTAAAGATTCAACCTTTATCATTTGAAATTTTTTCCTTGGGCTTTATTTGATGTATTTGAGTTGTTTTTGGCTAATTTCGAGCCATTCGAAATTCGGTAAGCGCGGGATGGCATTTTGGAGCGTCGTTTGGCCTGCTCGGTATTGGTTTTTGGCTTATTCGAGGTAAGTAACACTTCTAAACTTGGTGGTGAGGGTATGAAACCTCGAATTACGTGTTATGTGATTGGTGTTGAGGTGACGCACATGCTAGGTGACGGGAGTGGGCGTGCACCGTGTGAATTGTGACTCCGTTATTTCTGTGGTACTATGTAGTTACCTGATCTTACCTGTAACCATGAAACTTCTACGTTCTTGAGCTATTGAGCTATGATCCATGTTAGAAACCATGTCTAGGCTACATGCTTATCCTGTTGGGACCCACAGTGGTCATTTCTGCTGTTGAATTATCTGCTTTCATTGCATTACATACTCAATCATACGAATTCATATGCATATCATATCTCAGTCTCTGTTACCATTTATTGACACATCATATCATTATTTTTTCATGGCATTGTGAGCCCGAGAGATTTGAGAGATTGATGACTGAATGAGGCTGATGGCCTGAGTGTGAGCGATATTATGGGATCGGGTTGCACACCGCAGCATGTTATATTGATTATATTATGGGATCGGGCTGCACGCCGCAGTATGTTATATTGATTATATTAGGGGATCGGGCTGCACGACGCAGCAGGTTATATTGAATTGTGCCATGATTGGCTTGATATAGCGCTTGGGCTGAAGGAGCCCCTCCGGAGTCTGCACACACCCCCAGTAAGCGCGGTTGATTATATAAGGGATGGATCTTCCCTGGACATGGATCTTGTCCGAAGCATTTATATACCTGGGGATGGATTTGGCCCTACTCAATAGTGAGTGACTGATGGTCAACTGATGTATATATTCCGGGATGGATCTTCCCTGGGCCGGATTGACCATATACAGTACTGAGTGGTTGAGCATGATGAGTGAAAAGTGTGAGACAGTGAGATCAAGTACTCCGAGGGTGTGAGTACATGAGTTCATCACTGAGGTACATGGCATTGACATGCACATATGACATACATGCATAGAGATTCATTTACTCCTCATGTTGTACGGTATCACGTCATTCATGACTTCTCATACATATTGACATATGGGCATAGTGATATATGTTACACTGGCTACCTGAAAGGAAAAATGGAACATCTTATTTATTGTTGAAAGGATTTTTGGGAAATTATTGTTATCAAACTTACTCATATTTTCGACGATTTCGGTAAAGGATTTGGGCTTTCACTGATATACTTGAAAAGCAGAACTATTTTTCGAGAAACTATGAATAAGTTGAGCATTTCATCTCTGAATTACTTCTTTTATTACTTGCTTTACGTTGTTATGAACTGTTGTTGGATATTGGTGTTGGACCCGACCTTTGTTCTAGCTCGTCACTACTTTCAACCTAAGGTTAGGTTTGTTACTTATTGAGTATATGGGGTCGGTTGTACTCATAGTACACTTCTGCACCTTGCGTGCAGATGTTGGCTGCTGACATTGCTGAGATTGACGGGAGCTGGATTTGAAGATGTACCGGTGTTCCGGTCGTAGCTGCCTCTTACTCATGGTAGCCTTAGATTCCTAACAATTTGTTTATGTACATTTCGAATAGATGATGTATTTATTTCATACCAGCTTTGTAAACTCTATTCTTAGAAGCTCATGATTTGTACTAACGGTCCTTGGGAAATGTATCAGTTTTAGATATTTTCTTTCATTTAATTGTCTCATTTATTTTATTGAAATTGGATAGTTGTTAATTAGCTTATCTAGCGGGCTGTGGTTAGGTGCCATCACGACTAGTTGGATTTTTGGGGTCGTGACAATGATAAATAAAAAGTAGGTTAAGATCAGAAAATAAATTTAAGAAAATAGATGATTTCACTATGCCTGTGCACATTGGTGAAGAAATACAAGCTTTAGGAAGCTTCCCAGCAAAAATATTACAATCCTCCTATGTTCAGACAATTTGCAGAAAAAACTCAGAAAAGATTAGCATGTAACGGTGTTGCTAAAGGTGAAAAATAGAAATGCACCAATTTCCATGGAGCTTTTAGTACAAAGCTCTACTAAAGCAAGAGCATGGTTTAGTTAAGTTTAGCACAAATATAAGGAGTTTGGCATGATTCGAAGTTAAACTAATCATTCTGTATTGTATACCTGATACCTCTAATTTGCGTATCTACTTGGTAGTGTATGTTGATGATATAGTTTTCACTGGCTCTAGAAGGTATTGACAGCTTGAAGGAACATCTCTTTCAACATTTCCATACCAAGAAGCTAGGTAAGTTACGATACATCTTAGGTATTGAAGTAGCTCAGTCCAGATCAGGCATTTTCATCTGAAAGTATGCTCTCGATATACTTGAGGAGACAAGGATGATAAACTGTAGACCTATCGATACACCTATGGACCCAAGTGACAAGTTTCTTCCATGTCAGTGGAGCCTCTCAATGAACCTAGGAGATAAGGGAGATCATTTGGGAAATTGAATTCTCTCAATATAAGACGATCTGATATCTCCATTTCAGTGGGTATGATTAGTCAATTTCCAGATTCTCCATGTGAAGCTCATTGGAATAAAGTAGCCTGTATTCTTCGGTATATTAAGTCTGCTCTAGGAAAAGTGCTACTTTATGAGGATTAAGGACACAAGAAGATTCTTGAGCATACAAATGTTGATTGTTGCCGAGTCTCCCTTTGATAGACGCTCTACCTTTGGATATTGTGTTCTAGTTGGAGCAAATTTAGTATCTTAGAAGAGCAAAAAGCACCTTGTGGTTGCAAGATCCGTGTTGAAGCGGAATATCAAGCCATGATTGTTACAAGTTGTGAACTAATAGGGATTAATCAATTACTGAAAGAATTAAGTTTAGAGAGACCACTCAGGTAGAACTTATTAATGACAATCAAGTTGCACTCCACATTTCTTCAAACCCAATATTCCATGAGAGGATACGCACATAGAGATTGGTTCAATTTGCGAGAGAAGATACTTTTGTCACAAGATTTATGAAATCCAATGATTAGCTTGCTAACTTATTTATCAAATCTCTCCTAGGCTCTCGAGTTAGTTATACATGTAAGAAGCTCGGCATATATGACATGTATGCACCAACTTAAAGGAGAGTGTTAAGTATGTACATACGGTTAGTAGGCCCACATTGGACAAGTGTACATTACTAACTCTCAAAACATATGTATAAATAGATAGAAGCGCAAGGTGTAAATACCACGCATTCCCATATATTTTTCTCTCTCATGTTCTATATTTCTATATTTCTTACAACAACAAACCCAGTATAATCTCATAGGTCTATATTTCTCAAAACTTGGATTATTTTATGAAGAATCACTCTAAAGTGTTTTTCCACTTTGTGCCTTTTATGTTGAAATCAAAACATAATTCAATGTATCTACCCATATACCGAGAAGTTATAATGCTAAAGAATACATGAACTTTGTTTACTCATAGCTTCTTGCTCTCTCTTGAGATGTTCATTCGTCTCAGCGACTTCATCCAAGCATATACAATAAAGTAAGCAATACCTAATATAATGCGGGCCAAGTCATTGGAGTAGGAGATCAGTCCATATTGCTCTTTATTTTAATGAATACATGGTTGATGGCTAGAAAATGAATAGCTCATTGCCTAAAAAGTACTATTCTTTTTCATTTTTCACTTGACTATTTGAAATGAATAACTTAGCAAAAGAAGAATCTCCAGACACAAAACAAAAGAGAATATTGCAGTATCAGATTTGCTTGAAGAAAATAGAACAAGAGCTTACGGCATGTCCAGCGTCCATCACTTGTCAAAAATGAGTCATCTTTCCCCACACATCGAGGGTGATAAGCTTTCAGGCATCGCCTGCCAAACCATCAATATGTTTATTAAACACTAAAGAGAGAAAATTGGTCATGAACCAAGTTGTGTAGTAAACTGCAGGGGCAAAAAGGTAAATTAATTAAAATGCATGCATACTTCTTTAAAAGGGAAATATAGTCCCTAACAGAAAGAGTGAGAACGATTAAATTAGCTGAATGCTGCTTTTCTTATGGACTGCTTGTAGAAAACCTTTTTATACATTTGTCAAGTTAGATCACGAGCTTAGTTATTACCAATTAACTCTATCAATACTTTTGAAGTAAAAGAGGTGTCATACTCTTTAATGCATACAAGTTATTTCGTCTCTGCTTTGTGGTTCACAATCCTCAACATGGTTACAGTTGTTCTCTGGGGAGGGAGAGACAGACAGAAAGAGAGAGATGTATGGAGTGTTTGGATTCATACATGTCAATTAGACATGGAAAAAATGATACAAAGGAACCTAGTATACGTTCAACTTGTTTAACATTTTAAATTTGGTATTTATTTGAGTAGCAAGAAGAGCAAGAACAACATCACTTATTATTGGCGCTGCAAATTAACTATCAAATTTTAGGCTAATGCGTTGCTGGTACAATTTTGTTGTTTATACGTCAAATAGGAGACTGTAAAGGGATACTGACTGAAAAGATGAATGGATTGCTCGTGTAGACAATCTATATGACGAATCAGATCAAGATCCTCTTTTGATTCTCGAGAATTGATGCTTTCATTGATCAACGAGACAGGGAGGGTGGAGTTCTTCCCCCAATTTTTCCGTAGGGTCATTCTTGAACCAAAGAAATTCCAAAAAATTTGGATTGGTAAAACCAAATAAAATCCAAATTATTTCTAAGAACCTGAACATGACAACCCCACTAAAAAGTCGAATTAAATGGTCTAACATCTGCTGAAATATAAATCAGCTTTTTTTAAATTAAAAAAAACATCAACAACAACAAATCCAGTGTAATCCCACAAGTGGGGTCTGGGGAGGATAGTGTGTACGCAGCCTTACCCCTACCTGAGAAGGTAGAGAGTTTGTTTCTGATAGACCCTCGGCTAAAGGAAAGATGAAAAAAAAAATCAGTAACAAAGAAGAGCCTTGTGCAAACAGCACCATAGGAGTTCAAGACGACTCCACCCAATATTGAGCAAACTCATTCGAAATTTTAGTATGTTGCGTAGTTTCCAACTTGGCTTGGTTCTAGGACTCTCCTTAGTCCCTAGATCACTTCCAATACACCTTCTACACTTATTGCCATGTACATGTGATATAGTGCTAGTCCACAGGCTCTTTTACCATGTAATACATTACTTCTAATCATCATCGGCGTACTTTAAAGTCTTAAAACCTTATGAAACTTTTAGGGACTTTACAATGGGTTAAAGAGAGAAGGTCCAATTTTTGTCTACTTTCATCCCTAGAGATTTTCCTAGGAAAGTCTCAACACTTCCCTCTGTTAGAGAAATTTTATCAGAGGTAAGAAGAGGAACATATATCTTCTACTTCTACCATTCCCCACTACTCTTATATTTTAGATAGTGCTCCCTATTGTCTACTACAATAGATCCCCACATTAAATCTCTCCAAAAGTTTGGACCTTCTCAGTATGGAATTGTAAGTACTAAGCACAAAGCATAACAATAACTCAAACCCTAACTACAATTGATTAGCGAAACTGCCAAATCACTGATGAATCTAGACATAGACTTTCCTCTCCTAATAAATAACCCCCTTTTCAACCCTTGACAAATACGGTATCAGAGCCGAATCTCCCTCATTACGATGGTAGGGCAAACCTCAGCGAGGACGCTAAGTCCCAAGGGGAGGTGAATGTGATGCCCCTGATGGAGGGGGGTCTGATGAGGGCGGGTCAAGCAGGACTGGCAGGCTTCAGGTTGGCAAGCTTCTGAAAAAGGAGTGCACATATCACCTTGGGCGAATCTCACATCGAAATGGGATACAAAAGTGAAGGCTCGATGATGGCATAGCCCAATGGACAAATCCGTGCAGGCCTAGGGCCAAAGCGGACCATATGTGCCATAGGCTTGACTCGTAACAAACTTCCTCTCCTAATAAATAACCCCTTTTCAAACCATCAAGGTTAAACCCCAGAGAAATAAATAAGCCCGAAAAACTTGCAAACTACTCTTATTACTAACTCTATAAACCCCATAAACCCTCAACCTACTGCAATGAAACCAAGCCTTTGATAATCCTAAGCAAGTTGAGAATACAACTATAAACGTTGTTCTATCAGCTCACTCCTTAAAACAAATACCACCATTCAAGACAACATAAATACTAGGAAAAGATTCGAACTCTATAAACCTAGAAGATGAAATGACAAACAAAAATTGGCTGTCCAATTTTACTCCTTTAACTTCTGAAGATAAAATTAGATTATACAGAAACCCGAAAAATGCTCTAATCGTTAAGGTCCTGGGAAGATAATTGCGGTATAACTACCTTAAATAAAACGAAAAAGAGTCAAAACTGTCCCTAACCTATTTGCTGAGGTATAAAAATACCCTTCGTCCACCTATTCTGTAAAAGTTGCCTCCAACGTCAACTTTCTGGCCCCCAAACCCTGAAAAACTAACGGTCCTATTTTGATTAAGAAAATTTTTTATTACTTATTATGAGTCAATTTCCTATTGGATTAAATTAAAACCTCACCCCACATCCACTTATTAGCCTACTCCATGATCCAAAATATCAATGCCCGACTCATGATCTGCTTTTTAAAATGCCCTTACTTCACCTCTTAACTTCTCCTCTACCATCATTGCCCTCCCACTCCACATTATCTCTAATCATCCTCCTCCATGGCCAAAGTACAATAACTCACCATTGCCGACAGAGGACCACCATTGGCTTCAACTTTCAGATCTTCACCCTTCAACACCCACTGATCTCCCTCTCTCACTCAGATTTTTCGGCCTTAATTTAATTTTAATTAACATCTTTTTATTATATCAATTTTCTGAGTGAAATCTAGTATTCTTTGGAATTAAATTAATGGTTTATTTTAAGATTTTATAGTTTAATAAGTTATCTTTCTGCCAAAGCTATATTTGTTGTGCCACCATGTAATTTTTTGGAGTTAATTGAAATCATGTGAGCATATTAGCTTCACAGTTCGTCGGGTGATTTGGTTGGGAAACTGTCAGCGGTGATTAAGTTGGGGAAGATGAACAGGACAAGGGATAGGGTACCAAATAATGAATTAATAAAAAGAAGAATATAAAATTTTGACAAACGAAACCTAAATAATGATTGGATCATGAGTCGGGCATGGAATCGGGTATTTAAAGGGCTAAAAAGGGTTTAACGGGTTGGAACGGCTAAGATGGATCGTGAGTTAGTTATTTACGGATCAGATCTGGGTTAGAGCGGAATTTTTAATTTTGACCAATAAGCAATTGCCACGTCATATATAATAAAATACTTTTTAATTCAGCAAAGGTCCGTCAGAAATAAGGGCATGAATGTGCCAGATTTTTAACGGTGAGGGCAGTTTTTACAAAATAGGTGGACGAAGGGTATTTTAAAACCTAAGCGAATAGGTTAGGGACAGTTTTGGCCCTTTTTCGTAAATAAAAAATTAATTCAATCTGGAAACCAAAAAAAATTAATTTAACCGATCTTGGAATTATGATTTCTATCTGATTAACTTTAGCAAGTCTGAAATTTATACCAAAGCCTTGCATGGGCCATGGTTCATACTTCACAGATAACAGTTTCTTGACAGTACAAAAATGGGAACCAACATTTGCCGCCTCATATCAACACTTTATATCATATATAGCGATCTGGGCAAAGACCGACAGACCTCCCCACAAAATTTTATGACTTAGAAATCCTTTCTAAAATAGGATTTATGATTGGATAGTTACTCAGGATCAATTACTGCACAAAGTCACGTCGAGGAAAATATGCTTGAATATGCATCCAGGTGCCATTAGAAAATCCTGTACTAACTGCCCCCAGGGCCTAGCTCAAGTGGCAAAGGGTGGTGGATTTGTGTCTTAGGTCACAGGTTCAAGCCCCCACACCATGCAAAGCAAAGCCTGGTATTTAAGTGGAGAAGGGTAGAGGGGCGGGCCCATTATCCACCGAGTTTCGAAGAAAATCCTGTACTAACTGAGGTTTTTATTGTCCGTCATAAACAAAAGATCTCTTACAAGGGCTTCAACAACATTTGTCTTAAATGTAAAAGGCTAAGTCACTGTCATAGAACTCTAAATTGTCCATATGTCCAAGAAACAAGCAAAACACCTCCAAATCTAGACACTAATCCAAACCTGGCTCTAAATCTGATAATGTACAACACTGAAGAACCACAATCAGATTGTGCTTAAACTTCAAAAACAATAAAGTAAACCATACTACAAACTACAAAGGGTAACTCTAGCGTTAGTTCGAAAAGCAAAGAATATAAATCCAAATCTGACTACTTTTACCCTAATGAAGTAACGGGAACTAATAACGCAGTACACCATAAACCTACTACTCAAGAACACAGAAACTTTGAAACCCACTGAGTCTGAAAAGAACTCCATACAACCTGAGGCAACAGTCACGAAAGGAGTGGAGTGGAAGAAGTCCCAGCAACAACTACCTTCATCGAAACAACTACCAAATAAGAGCAACTCAACCCCAAAAAGAAATAGCAACTCGACAAACTCCCTCGTGCTAGCCTCCAACCCCAATATCTATACACCACCCCAACTCAACAATTTTAACTTTATATGTAGCACCAAGGGTATGGCCTAGTGGTCAATGAAGTGGGTGAGAACCATGGAGGTCTCAGGTTTAAATCCCGGCGGAGACAAAAACACTAGGTGATTTCTTCCCATCTATCCAAGTCTTAGTGGATAGAGTTACCTGGTACCTATTGCTGGTAGTAGGTGGCAGGTATCCCGTGGAATTAGTGTGCACGCAAACTGGTCCGGACATCACGATTATCAAAAAAAAATCCCTGTTGGAGCTAGGAATGAGAGGCAATCCCTCAATCCAGATTCAAATCCAGGACCCCTGGTACCCTCAGATCTTAACAGAAGGCCTATTGAATGGTATAGCCAACCTGAACCTGAACAACTTGACCAAGCTGCTTGGTTGAACCTCCTCTTCATGACATTCCCAACACCAACACCTTCCTATAACCCAAGATCTCAGCTCTCGAACAACTTCCACCTCTGGAGTCTGGCTCCACCACCCAAACTGTAGCAGAGGATCCACTTCTGGGCATTCTTTTGTATGGACAGAAACAACACTCCTACAACCCAATGGAAACCAATGTGCAACAGAACATGAACAACTTTGCAATGCCAATCCAAACCACTCAGGTCAATTTATCTTTGCAGCAACCAAATGCCGCAGCTCCTCAAAACAGTCAAGCAGGTCCCAGCCGGCAACAACCACGATCAGA
This sequence comes from Nicotiana attenuata, assembly GCF_001879085.1. NCBI lineage: Eukaryota > Viridiplantae > Streptophyta > Magnoliopsida > Solanales > Solanaceae > Nicotiana > Nicotiana attenuata. Next base: position 442,497 of record NW_017670433.1, read on the forward strand.
TCAATAAATAAGCGACAAGAACCTCATCAACCTAACACAAGGCAGGAGAAAACAAAAACAACTCGAGCTTCCTAAATTCTGGGATGAGCACCTTATCAATAGTACCATCAATAAACCCATTTCTCACGTTGAAATTATGAGCGGGATCAAAGGTATGTGTACTAATAAAACTAACATTTATAATTCTATCCTTCCATGGTACTCCTTAGCACCTTTTTGCTTATGGCATAATTGGCTTAATAGAAAACAACAATGTATTTGATAATAATAAAGATAACATTAACTTCAAACAAATTCTTACTGAAGCTATTGAGTTCCATACCCTTGCAGAAAGGTGTTCAACTTTAAAAACTATCCATTTCAATGAATATTAAGTGGAACCCTCCAAAAGAAAACTTCTTTATGCTTAACACGGACGGGGCGGTGCAACCTAATTCTGAAACTGGAGGACTTGGTGGGTTTATACAAAATCATAAAGGATTATGGATGAAAGGCTTCCTTATGAAAACAAGGAAAACAAATCTCACAGGAGCTGAAATCCTGGCTCTACTATGAGGACTAAAAATGGCTCTTCAATATAACTTCACTCCTTTGGAGATTAATTCAGTTTCAAAAGAGCTTGCAAGTATGCTTAAGATTGACTGCTAAATACTCACATATCTTAACTGATTGTAGGTTCCTCGTGACTAGACTTGGTGAACCAAGCATATATATAGGAAGGGAAGCCAGGCAGCGGATAAGCTTGCTAAAACAAGGTTCAAGCAGAATGGAGAAGAAGTTTTTTGATTCAGTAATAGAATATTTTGACTCAGATTTAAAAAGGACTATTTCACTAGAAAAGTCCCTAGTTGTAATATGATGCAGTAAGTAATATGTATGTATGTATGTATGTGTGTGTATATATATATAGCTGCACCTTTGTGTTGCAGTCAAGCTAGCATTCTTGGTTAGCCCCACTTGCCTTCCCGTGGGAACTTGTTGGCTCTGTTCCTTCTTTTACTTGTTTAGTAGGTCGTGTTTGTTATGAATCTACACACGCTACATGAACTCTCTCCTGTCAAAGTTATTTATTTAGTTTGGTTATGGACAATGTGGAGTTAAGGTTGTGAATATGTTAAGCTCTATTTGTGATGAATACATCATTTGATATTGATTAAGCAACTTTGAGTATTTATATGAGTTGATGAATGATGAGATTGTTGTTAATAGTTGGTTCACTAAGTGGGCAAGCACACTCGGTGTCTGTTATGGTCCATAGCTTAGATTGTGACAATTTTTTACATGAAAATTATTTTAACATCTTATGTGATTAAATTTAGAAATTAGAAGATAGCAAATGCTGCTTCGCTTAAAAAGCCTAGACTCATTAAATGGTTAAATGAAAAAAGAAATGTACTTAATGGTCTAAGGTCAAACCATTCAAATTCAGACCTCCGTTAAGTGAACACAAACTGAGTATAAATCCTTCTTCCTTTTAAAAGAGACAGTATAAGATTCACCAACAATATTAAGTAATGAGACACAATAATATTCACGGTACATTAAACAACTAATGATAAATTACAAGATTGTTGGAAGAAAAAACTTACCCATAATCACATATTAGCAGTTGGCCACCATCTTTGCAAACAAAACACCAGTCTTCTGCTATTTCTTCCTTCCTCAAGCTCTTATTTTTCTTCCTCTTCGTCATCACTGTTCCAAAAACTACTTTAGCTCATAGAATTAAGAAACCAGAATGCAGGTCGAGATCTCTTTTTTTCTATTGCAAGAGAATTAGCAATATTACATGCAGAACAGTATATAGATCAAAAATAAAACAAAAAGAGAAGGAACTTGAGACTGATAATTACATGGATAATCACAATCATAATACAATAAATGAAATGTTACTAAATAGAGAAAAAATGTTACCCAATACTTGTGCTGGTGGGAGTTAGCAGCTGCTACGTAGAATAGTCGAGGTGCACGCAAGCTGGTCTGAGCACCATCCTCATAAAAAAAAAAAAAGAGAAGAAATTTAGGCAAGAACTATGCTAAGAAATAATCAGAAAATAAACCAAAAAAAAATGCAGATATGGAACTATTTAGCCACCCATCAAAGGAAAATGATAAAGGTGGTGGCTTTGATCAAAATTCGAACATCAGAACTACAATGCAGTATGGCTAGCTAAATCAGGTTTACTTTAACAGCTAAACAAAACAAAACCCAGAACCAAAATTAACATTTTTTTCAATTGAAATGCAGGAAACTTTACCGTTTGTGAACTTGTGATAATTGGGTTTTTGAGAAAACGAGCAGAGCAGATTCTGCAATGTGGTTTTGATGAGTACTGTAGGTAAACAGAGGAATAATGATGATTTGTACAAATGTAGAAAAAATCGTGAAATGAAATACTTCTAAGGATTATTACAAGCAGTGAGTTAATTTGGTTCCTGTTTGACTCAAAAGATACTAATTACTTTGTAAGCGAAAACAATCAAAATGAATCAAAGGGTAAATCATAGTCAATCATAATTACTCACTGAACTAGAAGACCAACTTGAAACACAGAAATAATCGATTATAGAACAATATAAATGGGGTTTTATTCATCAAGGTGACTTGACCTGCCTCTCCTTGAAGAGGTTCAGGATCTTACATTGATCTTGTTTCTTGCTCCACTTATGGAGTATATCTTTCTATTTCTGGAATATTCCGGGAAGAAGCCCCCCTTGGGAGGTTATCTTTCTTGGTATTTATAGCCTCAGGCTTTTTCATCTTGTCACGAATGGGCCCCTCCTTTTGTTGTGGAGACGCCCCCTCGTTTGTTTTAAGGACAGCTATCATAAGTTAAGAGTAAGCGGTGTTGACCATTTACTACAAAGTGGTCGTGATGGGGTTGACCCCCTGGTCGCAAAATGGTCGAATATCTGCCAATACAGTTAGTCCCTCCGTTCGTCGAGGTCGTGCTCGAGTCGACTTCGGCGGACGGATAGAGCGGCGTGATCAGGTAGGGTCCTTAAAAATGAACTTTTGGAATTGAACTGTTGGTTGGCGAGTGGAGCATCATCCCGCGCAGTCGTTCGTAATGGCGCACGTTTTCATGAAACCGAATCGCTTCGTGCACGGTTATGTATTAATGGCGATCGTTGGGTCCCGTGCAGGTAGAGTTCGTTATTTATAACTAGAGAAGATGTGTCATTTTGTTCTTTACATGTTCATTGTTCTTCTAAGAGAAATCTCGAGAAGCCTTTTCTTCTGTCAAATCGCATTTTCGCTATTCTTCCGATCATTATCATCATTGATTTCTCCGTCTCCCTTGTCAAAATTCTTCTTTCTTTTGCTCGTGAATCGATTGTGGCAGGCACTTCTTCTCGCGGCAATCGCTCGGCTAATTCTCAGGGGGTCGAAAATCCCGCTCCAGCAGATGAAAGGCTAGAGTTGGTGGGAGGTGAGGAAATTCCTTTGGTCGACGAAATTCTAACTCACCCAAGAGATCAAGTGATGGATTTCAGTGCACCGGGCGGCGTGGAACTGGGGGACATTGCTTCTTTAATGGGGGAAGTGGGGATAGCTCAAATGCGGGAGCGATGGCATATCCCACATTATGCTGAGATCGCTCTTGCGAAGACCAAGGACAGGGTACAGATTGACCGTCGAGGGTATTGCTCGTTCTATGCTTATCCCTTCCAGGTGGGGTGTACACTCCCGCTCCCGATGCTGATAGTAGACTTTTGTCGCTATTACGAGGTATGCCCGGCCCAACTTTCTCTTTGTCTCTACAAATTGCTCCTCATGTTCATCAAATATGCGGAGCCAGCGGGTAGGGAGGTCACTCTAAGGCATGTGCTCAGTCTTTTCGCTCCCCAAAAGATCCGCGGCACCATGATCCACGCGTGCCCACGAGGATCGAAGGGCTTAATGGTTGGGCTGGATGATGAGGTCATTCGTCATTCCTTTGAGAATTTTTTCTATATTCGGACTGAACACCTGGTGGCGGACCCAAACGGATTCCCGGAAGTCTGGAACTTTGCACGTGAGACCTCGTTCCTGACTGGGCATCCGCTCTATTTCGACTTTCCTCATGCTTTGTACTTATGGTTATTGATTTACCTTCGTTTTTGTAGTTGAAAAGTTGCCGCCGCCTCCTTTGGAGGGGATCCGAGACTGGGTCGAGGCGGTGCTTCCTCGTACTGCGGGCATTCGCACCTGGGCGGCTTTCTGGGAGAGGCATGGTCGCAGGCCCGTGACAGGTGGAATTTCGGTCCTTTCTCTTTTCTATTTCGTTTTGTTCTGACTGCGTCTATTGATTCGTTTGTTCATTGTACTTAGAGAGACCACGTCGTGCCAAAGCTCCACAATTGGCTTTCCGTCGGCCGGGTGCACTTGCTAGGCTAGCTGTTGCGCCTGTGCCTCATCGAGTACCGAGGGCGGCGTCGGTTGAATCGCCAGCAACCGCGGGCTATGCCACAAGATGAGAGGCCGTCCGGGCTTATTCGTTCTCGGATGGGCTCGCCTTCGAATGAGGAGGAGGATAGGCCTTCGCAGAAACGGCGAGTGGCATTTGTGGCGGCTCCTCCATCGGTGATCAACTTGGATTCTCCCCCGACGGATTCGGAGGGCGGCACGGCTGTGGCGCTTGCTGGCGAGGAGAAGGAGTTAGTCGAAGTTGAACCTGTTAGTTCTAGCCAAGGGAATGTTGCTGTCTCGACGACCCTGTCCGAAGTTCCTGTTGCCGAGGCGGAGGGTCGATCCTTACAGGCCGCCGTAGAGACCTCTGATGTACCAGTGTTGGCCACGGCGAGTTGCTCTACCCCAACGGTGGCGGAGAGGGGGAAGGACGTGGTGGAGGACGAGTATGAATCTGAGTCCGATTTGGACCCCGACGACGTTCGCATGTTCGAGGAGGGTATTACCAATTCTACGGTGCGCGCAGGGGGGCCGGCCCGTTTTATTGAGGTTCCCTCGGATTTGAACTTACTAACTGAAGGAACTAGCTTGGTGTCGCAGTTTGAGTTGTTGTGTTCGGAAGCCGAGAACGCGTCTTTGAGGAGCGTTTCGGATATTGAAGTGATGGATGAAGTGGCCGTGATGGGCCTGAGGGTACGTAGTACGCTCCTAGTTCCTTTTCTCCTTTCTTTGTTTTCTCTTCTTTTTTTTTTTTTGTTTTAGCTTTGCCTCAACTTTTCCTTACCTTTGTTTTGCAGACTTACTTGTTGGAGGTGGAGAACATCCGCAGAGCCAAGGTTCGCTCGAGGATCTTCCTGCAGATGCTGGGGAAATATTGCCGTTATCGTGAACGGTGCCGAAGGCTGCACGAGCGTTTACTGGACGATCCCTGTAATCGGGCTTTGGGCGAGGAGTTGGCGAGGCGGGACCAGCAGTTGCTGCAGGCGCTTGGCAGTAAAAGTGCTCTTGAAGAGCAGATCCGTCGGAAAGACGAGGAGCTTGAGGTGGGAAAGGGAATCGCAGCTGAGTGTGCGCACCTGCAGGGTAAGTTGAGGGAGATGGAACTGGAGGCGGAACAGAACCGAGTCAAAGCAGCGGAGGCGGCTGCGGAATGGAGTGGGAAACTGGCGGCGTTGGAAGGCGAGGTTGCTGCCTTGAAATTTTCGAAAAGGGGTGCTTCGTCGAGGGCTGGGGCGTTGGAGGCGGCGATCCGCGTGCACGAGTCTCGGCTTGAGTCGGAGAGGGAGACAACGGCCCTTAAAGAGGCGGGGCTCGAGGAGCGGATTGCTGTTCTTGAGCAGGAGGCCCAAGTTATGTTGGACCGTATTGCGGCCTTAGAGGAGGAGAACCTGCGACTGCAGAGCCAAACTGGTTCGTCGCATACTGCCATTTCCCACCAGGCTCACGAACTTTGGGTTTACGCCGAAGCTCAACGCGATGTTTACAAGAACTTATTGGAGGCGGGTGTTGTGACCGAGACCGTCTTCGAGGTGGCACGCCAGAAGGCTCGTGAAGCTCGTGCCGACTGTGGTTATGATGTGGCGACGCCCGAGGCTAACAATGGCGCGAGTGGTGGAGACGATGACGGCGGTGGTAGCGCCGAGTGAAGAAAAGATTTATCGTTGCTTGTTGTTTTTCTTTATACCCGTTTGTCGGTCGGCGCTCGCTCGGTTATTTCTTTGTTGTTTTTTCCTGTATTTTTCTTTCTTGTCTCGACCGGCCAAGGCCGGATGTAAGCCGGGGAGTACCCGCGTTCCTAACTCTGTAGACAATTGTACTCTTTTTTTCCATCATTTGTCTCGCGCTTTACTCTGTCTTCCGTTTTTCTCTTTTTCTTTTATGGATATGTTCGGAGGGACGATCAGCCCTTGAATTCGATCGAGGTCGTCATGTCAGTTTTGGATTGATAATGACGGCTTTTTGGCCTGACATGAACGGGGAGGGGCGGTCACCTTGTAATGACGGCAATTGGTTTTTTCTTCGCCCAGCCCTAGTGCGGCTGAGGTTGACCCTAATAAATTTGAAAGCGAAGGCACTTGGCCTGAGCCCTAGTTTGGCTGAGGTCGAACCCAATATATTTTGAGGGCGAGGGTGCTTAGCCTGAGCCCCGGTTTGACTGAGGTCGAATCCTGATATATATTTTGATGGCGAAGGCACTTAGCTAGAGTCCCGGTTCGACTGAGGTCGAACCCTGATATGTTTTTGACGGAGAAGGCACTTGGCCTGAGTCTCGGTTCGACTGAGGTCGAACCTGATATAATTTGATGGCGAAGGCACTTTGCCTGAGTCCCGGTTCGACTGAGGTCAAACCTGATATATTCTGATGGCGAAGGCACGTGGCCTGAGTCCTGGTTCGACTAAGGTCGAACTTGATGTAATTTGATGGCGTAGGCCCTTGGCCTGAGTCCTGGTTCGACTGAGGTCGAACCTGATATATTCTGATGGCGAAGGCGCGTGGCCTGAGTCCCGGTTCGACTGAGGTCGAACTTGATATATTTTGATGGCGAAGGCACTTGGCCTGAGTCCCGGTTCGACTGAGGTCGAACTTGATATATTTTGATGGTGAAGGCACTTGGCCTGAGTCCCGGTTCGACTGAGGTCGAACCTGATATATTCTGATGGCGAAGGCACGTGGCCTGAGTCCCGGTTCGACTGAGGTCAAACTTGATATATTTTGATGGCGAAGGCACATGGCCTGAGTCCCGGTTCGACTGAGGTCGAACTTGATATATTTTGATGGTGAAGGCACTTGGCCTGAGTCCCGGTTCGACTGAGGTCAAACCTGATATATTCTGATGGCAAAGGCGCGTGGCCTGAGTCCTAGTTCGACTGAGGTCGAACTTGATATATTTTGATGGCGAAGGCACTTGGCCTGAGTCCCGGTTCGACTGAGGTCGAACCTGATATATTCTGATGGCGAAGGCACGTGGCCTGAGTCCCGGTTCGACTGAGGTCGAACTTGATGTATTTTGATGGCGAAGGCACTTGGCCTGAGTCCTGGTTCGACTGAGGTCGAACCTGATATATCTGATGGCGAAGGCGCGTGGCATGAGTCCCGGTTCGACTGAGGTCGAACTTGATATATTTTGATGGCGAAGGCACTTGGCCTGAGTCCTGGTTCGACTGAGGTCGAACTTGATATATTCTGATGGCGAAGGTGCATGGCTTGAGTCCCGGTTCAACTGAGGTCGAACTTGATATATTTTGATGGCGAAGGCACTTGGCCTGAGTCCCGGTTCGACTGAGGTCGAACCTGATATATTCTGATGGCGAAGGCACGTGGCCTGAGTCCCAGTTCGACTAAGGTCGAACTTGATGTATTTTGATGGCGAAGGCATTTGGCCTGAGTCCTGGTTCGACTGAGGTCGAACCTGATATATTCTGATGGCGAAGGCGCGTGGCCTGAGTCCCGGTTCGACTGAGGTCGAACTTGTATAATTTTGATGGCGAAGGCACTTGGCCTGAGTCCCGGTTCGACTGAGGTCGAACTTGATATATTTTGATGGCGAAGGCACTTGGCCTGAGTCCCGGTTCGACTGAGGTCGAACTTGATATATTCTGATGGCGAAGGCACGTGGCCCGAGTCCCGGTTCGACTGAGGTCGAACTTGATATATTTTGATGGCGAAGGCACGTGACCTGAGTCCCGATTTGACTGAGGTCGAACTTGATATATTTTGATGGCGAAGGCACTTGGCATGAGTCCCGGTCGACTAAGGTCGAACTTGATATATTTTGATGGCGAAGGCACTTGGCCTGAGTCCCGGTTCGACTGAGGTCGAACCTGACATATTCTGATGGCGAAGGCACGTAGCCTGAGTCCCGGTTCGACTGAGGTCGAACTAGATATATTTTGATGGCAAAGGCACGTGGCCTGAGTCCCGGTTCGACTGAGGTCGAACTTGATATATTTTGATGGCGAAGGCACTTGGCCTGAGTTCCGGTTCGACTGAGGTCGAACTTGATATATTTTGATGGCGAAGGCACTTGGCCTGAGTCTCGGTTCGACTGAGGTCGAACCTGATATATTCTGATGGCGAAGGCACGTGGCCTGAGTCCCGGTTCGACTGAGGTCGAACTTTTTATATTTTGATGGCGAAAGCACGTGGCCCGAGTCCCGCTCCTGGCTTGAGACAGCCCTGTGCCGGTTTCCGGCCTGACACCGCATTAGAGGTGAAGGAAATGCCTCATACTTTTGTTCTGAGGGAGAGGGGCTTCTTCCTCTTGTTTGGTTGTTTTCGGATCTCAGTTTCCTTTGATGCATTCGAGTATTACGTGCTCGATGTGCTTTTTCTGGTGTGTCTGAGTTGGGATTGCTTTCTTCTCTTCTTTTTTTTTGACGTTCCTTTGGCTTCGATTCCAGGGAGAAACTATGTGATTTCGCTAGGAAATCCCCACAGACGGCGCCAAATTGTTTGACTCAAAAGATACTAATTACTTTGTAAGCGAAAACAATCAAAATGAATCAAAGGGTAAATCATAGCCAATCATAATTAATCACTGAATTAGAAGACCAACTTGAAACACAGAAATAATAAATTATAGAACAATATAAATGGGATTTTATTGTGACTTGACCTGCCTCTCCTTGAAGAGGTTCTGGATCTTACATTGATCTTGTTTCTTGCTCCACTTATGGAGTATATCTTTCTATTTCTGGAATATTCAGGGTTGTATCCGGAAGAAGCCCCCCTTGGGAGTTCTCTCTCTTGGTATTTATAGCCTCGGGCTTTTTCATCTTGTCACGAATGGGCCCCTCCTTTTGTTGTGGAGAAGTCCCCTCGTTTGTTAAAAGGACAGCTGTCATAAGTTTAAGAGTAAGAGGGTTGACCATTTACTACAAAGTGGTCGTAATGGGGTTGACCCCCTGGTCGCAAAATGGTCGAATATCTGCCAATACAGTTCCTATTAAGCAAAAAAAGAAAAATGGGTGGGCAGGAATACTAAAATATTTGTTATTTTCCATGGCAAAGCGCCGTGGCATAATAGCATTAGCAGCCGTACTATGCGACAGTTGCAGTAGCACAATAGCACTCCTATTGGTAGAGAGATTTTTCACAAGTTTTTTTCCCACTGACACCCTATTTCTTTATTTAGTGGCCGTTTGGACATAAGAATTGTAAAATTCCAAATAGGGGTGGAAAAGCGAAAATTGTATTTGAAATTTTTAGAGTTGTGTTTGGATATAAATATAATTTTGAGTTGTTTTTGAAGTTTTCCAAGTGATTTGAGTGAAAATTTGGAAAAATAACTTTTTGGATTTTTCAAATTTTCGAAAATTTTCAAAATGCATCTTCAAATGAAAATTGGAAATTTTATAAACAAACACTGATTGCGGAAAAAAGTTAAACTTTTTTGTAAAAAAAGAAAAAAATTTCTTATATCCAAGCGGGCTCTTATTCTCTTTTTTGGAAAGAAACTAGGATCCATAATTGTAAAATGTCATTTTTAATGCAAACATAAAATTTGGACAAAAATAACCTCAACTTAAAAAGGCGACGTAAATCCACTTCTTCTTCTTTTTCGTTTGAACTTCATAATATTATCAACTTGAAACTCTAGAATTATAACATGTTACATTTCTTTAAAAAAAGTTGTGCTAATCATGAAAATGATAAAATCCGACAGTAATATTTAGATGTGATGAAAGTTTTTTAAATAGAATGCCTGGAACTGAACAACAATGCAGATTGTTTAAGCTTGGGTTCAAAATAGTGTAAATCCCTCCAATTATCATATCTCTCTAGCTAAAAATTCATATGTTCGAATTCTTATACGTTAAATCATTTTTAAAATGTCGAAGTTGCTTTTAGATATAAAGCTAGGGATTACTATTAGCGATGTCATGATACCAGTTCGCCTTCCGTGAACTATCGTGACGGCACCTAATTCTCTACGACTAGGTAAGCCTAACAAATGCGGGGAACAACAAATCTTGTAAATAATCAAAAGCCGAATAACTGAAAGAATAGTATTTAAATGCTACTTGGCATATACACACAACTTTCCAAAATCTGATACACTATCCAAAATCCGGAAACTCACGGATCCACAAGCTGAGAAAAATACTACATAGCTCTATCTCCGGAATGTCTAACAAGAACATAATGTAAAGAAGGGCTAACTACTAAATGCAGGAATAGAAAGACACTCCTCGGTCTGCGGACGCGGCAGATATACCTTGAAGTCCCGTAGAATCGCCTCGCCTCAAGAATGGTAAGCCTTAGTAGAGATACCTGGATCTGCACATGAAAAACATGCGGCAGGAAGGGCATGAGTACACACAGCAGTACTCAGTAAGTGCCAAGCCTAATCTCGGTTGGGTAGTGACGAGGAAGGTCAGGGCCCAACTGAGATTAAATAAGATATAAGGTTTTAACAGTGTGAAATAACAGCGTACATAAATAACACAAGATATGAAGGACAGCAACAACTATTACAAAGGCAAGTAAAACATACTAAAAGAACAAACTCAGCTCCGAGGTAACAACTGGGGATCTCCCAGGATACCATCCTGTAGTCCCCAAATATAAATATCATATTCAGTGGATCTCTCGGGTGCAGTCCCGTAGTCCAACTCATAACTGTGCAGGGGGATCTCCCGGAATGCAATTCCGTAGTCCCAAAGTAAACATACAGGGGAGCTCCCAAGATACCGTCCCGTAGTCCCAAAGTAAAAGTGCAGGGGGATCTCCCGGAATACCATTCCGTAGTCCCAAAGTAAATACACAGAAACAACAAGAATTCAATCCAATCGATTTCATATCAAAGTGAAGCAGGTAATCCTAACCTAGCATGATTCACGTAATACAATTAAGGCAGTTAAGGCAAGTAGAGCAATTAGTCAAGTAGACAAGTTTCTCTAAGCTACAGCAGGTTTAATGTTCAAACATGTGTTTGCAAGAAGAGGAAGAACACAATTCAAGGCTATTTCTAAAGAAAAACTGGATTTCCAACAAATTAGCACAAGTACGCGCTCGTCACCTCAGTACGAGGCATTTCAATTACCACAAATATCAATCCTAAGGGGAAGGTCCCACACAAGGTTAGACAAGCCACTTACCTCGAACAAGTGCAAGTCAACCCGTGCCACGAGTATCCGACTTCAAATGGCCCAAATCTATTCAATTAAGTTTCATAATGTAAATAACACTTCAAATAACTGATTGTATAATTAAATTCTAAGCTAATTTGCGAAATTAGGTAAAATGACCAAAATGCCCCTCCGCGCACACATTTCGGAATCAGGTAAAATTTACATTTTCGGAATCCTCATACTCTCACGAGTTCATACATACCAAGAACACTGAAATCGGAGCCCAATGACCCCTCAAATTCTCATTTCAAAGTCTCTTAATCCCAAGCCCTAAATCCCGCAATTACTACTGATTTTTTCCTAAATTTCTAGCTCTAATCCATGAAATAAGACATAGGAACGAGTTTTAAGCCCAATTTACCTACCTCAATGAAGTTCTCTTGAAACCCCTCTTCAAATCGCCCAAAAAGCTCCAAAGTCGTGATTAAAATGGTGGAAAATAACCCCAAGGTCGCGGAACTCCTTTTAAATCACTGTCCAGCAGTTTCCGCATCTTGCGGCCTTGGGACCGCTTCTGCGGTCCCCGCATTTGCGAACAAAAGGTAGCACCTGCGATCCCTCACTTGAACGCCAGATTCCGCATCTGCGGCTCCCCGCCCGCAGGTGCGGTACCGCCTTCTGCAGAAATTGCACCGCATCTGCGGTTACTGATGAAATCCCTCCTTTTTACGCTTCTGCGTCTCTTTTTAACCGCACGTGCGACATCGCACCTGCGGTTCCCAAACCGCAGGTGCGGATACCAGAAGCAGCAAAGTTCAGCAGCTGCAATATACCTCAAAACTCCCCGTCAACCATCCGAAATCATCCTGAGGCTCCGGGACCTTAACCAAGGGCACCAACAAGCCTAAGAACTCCAAATTTCTCAAAATAACACTTTCGATCAAAAGTCTATCAAACCTCGTCCGAATGACCTGAAATTTTGCACACACGTCCCAATGACATAACGGAACTACTGCAACTCTCGGAATTCCATTCCGACCCTCGATCAAAATCTCACTATTGAACCGGAAACTTTAAAAATTCAACCTTCGGCATTTCAAGCCTAAATTAAGCTACGGACCACCAAAACACAATCCGAACACGCCCTTAAACCCGAACTCACCTAATGGAGCTAACGGAACCATCGGATTTCCATTCCGAGACCGTCTTCACACTATTCCGACTACGGTCAACTTTCCAAACACTTAAGCTCTTTTTAGGGACTAAGTGTCCCAGAACTCTCCGAAACTCAAACCGAACATCCGGCAAAACAAAATAGCAGAAATAAACTTGGGGAAGCAGTTAATAGGGGATCGGGGCGTAAATTCCAAAAATGACCGGCCGGGTCGTTACATCCTCCCACACTTAAACATTCGTTCGTCTCGAACGAGCACAAAGACATACCTGAAGTAGTGAAAAATGAGGGTACTGGCTGGCATACATGCTCGGTCTCCCGGTTGCCTCCTCGGCCGCTGATCCGCCACTAAACCTTCACTGATGCAATGTTCTTTGACCGCAGCTTCCTGACCTGCCTGTCAAAATTGCCAAGTGCTACGCTCCTACGGCCCGTCCCGCCAAGAGACTTAAATCATCCTTCATCGCCACTAAATTCCTAATTTCATACACTGCGTGGGTCACACGTGTCACGTCGTATTCGACACACCTGAAAACTCGCCGATGTACTCTCTCATGCACGAGCTCTGGATCTAAGCGTTTGGGCGTCAAATACGCGCTCTCCCACGACCTATAACTAAGGAGAGGTGCCTCAACATAAGATAATCTTCCAATCTTGGACTGATACCTGCAAATGGTCAACGTGCGAACCCTGCTGTACTCCAAAGAGCATGGACACAGTGAAAATGGTTAACGTCGCGGATTTCCAAAAGCGCCTGAGGAGAAGGCAAGCCTATCGGGTACCTCCGAATACTGCTCAAAGGATCTCAAAAGGCCATGCATACCCCGGAACTACAACTACACTTTCTTCCAATTATACGCCCTTTATGCAAACAGAGCTTACAATAGGAAAACATCACGGAACTTCACAAAGGTCCGAGGCGTAACTCTTCTGTCTTGGTACTGGCTTGTACGTTGAGTCTATCTTCTGAATCACTCTTCGAGTCTGCTCTCTCCCAAAGCATGGTCCCTGAACCAAGTCTTGTGCCCATAATCTGCGACGTCACCTGGCTTCGAACGGCCAGAACACCACGGAGATCTAATGACTCGTTCCTACCATATAAGGCCTGTCGTGAACGGTGTCATCTGAATGGTGGACTGATAATGCGTATGTTATTGTAGCTTGCAACACTCCGCCAATTGGACAAGAACCTGATCCAAGAACCCCATAACTCAAATCACACACGCACTAGCATATCTCTCAAGAAATCTGAATAGTGCGGCTCGGCACGCTGGTCTCCTTTGCTTTGTCTTGAGGGTCGAAAATGCTGTTGTTTTCTCCTAAGCATCTTCACCGAGTACCGGACCAACCTCCTGCTGTATTTGGTTTCGGAGGATCAAAGGGACAGCCACCAAACAATAAAAACCAGGTGTGAACTAAGTACCTTTCTGTCTTGTGAAAATAGAATGGGAAAACTGGAATACCATGCACGGAACGGACATCTCCGGATATAAATCTCGCGCCAACAGTCCGGAAATAGGTAGTACACACTGGGATGAAATAGCGCGGACTGTGGTCAGCCGATCCAAATTAACCAATGATCGAACTTGCCTTCAAAGTCCGTGGGGAGCCAGATAGCAAAGTCCCATGATGTCCTGACTGGTCCGCATGCATCCATCTTCTCTGGAGGGAAGACATTTCCACGCCTGGTCCGCTCTATAGTATAACTCTAATAAGCCTGGTTGACAAACTGAACAGTTCTTGTCAATTCATATGCCTGTATCCAGGTCTGCTCCGGCTATAATATCCTATTCATAGGCCTTTGTGCAATAGGCACACTAACCAGACTAATGATCATCGTCCACAAGTGTGTGCCTGCGAAATGCTGTATCTTCACGGCACTACGGATGATGGAAACCGAACTTGCCTCTCTAGACAGCGTCCCGAAAGACATCACGATCGCAGACATTGGGTACACACATATCTCGACCCTGCTCTCTCAATTACCCCGTCAGCACCTAGTCACATCGAGCATCGCAATTGTAATCATTTGTCCTTTTAGGACAGCAAATGACGGGTATCAAACTGACGCTCCCTCGGATACCGAACAGGAAGGACAGAGAGACCACACAAGCTAAACCCGACTGGCTTTCAAAATAATCCAATCTCAACATACTGGCTGGTAGGGCCTGAATCTATCCATCCGGTAGGCTTCTCTGCTGTCGGTAGGAATAAGCCAAACTCCTCCAAACTCTTTTGCCCGCCGGCCAAGCATCGACCACTCAACATTGGCCTTGCCCGGAGTGATACAAGATAGTTGATGTCTTAATCTTCTTACAGCAAGCTCTAGCTATCTCCTCTGTCGCAATATAAGGTCCTTCTGCTTGAGGCAGGTATGCTGCAACCTCCAGGGTGATCAGTATATATCTCACAAGGCACCATCAAAGTATGATAGGCCCAGATCATTCAGGCATTGAACAATGGCAGCTAACTCAGGAGATCAATGGACAGATGTGAATTCTTCTCATGTATCTTTCAACTGTCTGGACGCGTAGGAATCATCCACGTCCTGCATCAATATCCGCTCAGCAGGCCAGATCTCGGGCATCAAATAAGACAGTATAAGACCCCGAACCGGTAGGCCAATATCAAAATTTTGGGGCTGTATCAGCTTGTCTTGAGCTTCATGAAAGCTCTCTCGGCACTCTTCCGTCCACTGGAACGGAAGCACCCTTCTTGGGTCAGTTGGTCATAGGTGTTATGTCAATAGATGAAAACCCCTGAACAAATCGACGGGTATTAACCCGCCAAGCCAAGAAAACTATGGAGTCTTATTAGCTGAGGATGGTCTGGGCCATACTTCTGCACGGCCTTCCTACTATTTCTTCGGCATCCACCTGATACCTCTTCTCGAGACCACCATGACCCAAGAACGCCACGGAATCCAGCCAAAATCACATTTTGAGAATTTAGCATACAACTTCTTCTTCTCTCAAGGCCTTGGAGCACTGTCCTCAGGTTGCTCGCTTCACTGATTTCCTGACTCTGGGATA
>NW_017670433.1:458194-484480 GCF_001879085.1 Nicotiana attenuata
ACGTCCGTCGACTGAGTCGAATCTGATATATTTTGATGGCGAAGGCACTTGGCCTGAGTCCCGGTTCGACTGAGGTCGAACTTGATATATTTTGATGGCGAAGGCACTTGGCCTGAGTCCCGGTTCGACTGAGGTCGAACCTGATATATTCTGATGGCGAAGGCACGTGGCCTGAGTCCCGGTTCGACTGAGGTCAAACTTGATATATTTTGATGGCGAAGGCACATGGCCTGAGTCCCGGTTCGACTGAGGTCGAACTTGATATATTTTGATGGTGAAGGCACTTGGCCTGAGTCCCGGTTCGACTGAGGTCAAACCTGATATATTCTGATGGCAAAGGCGCGTGGCCTGAGTCCTAGTCGACTGAGGTCGAACCTGATATATTTTGATGGCGAAGGCACGTGGCCTGAGTCCCGGTTCGACTGAGGTCAAACCTGATATATTCTGATGGCAAAGGCGCGTGGCCTGAGTCCTAGTTCGACTGAGGTCGAACTTGATATATTTTGATGGCGAAGGCACGTGGCATGAGTCCCGGTTCGACTGAGGTCGAACTTGATATATTTTGATGGCGAAGGCACTTGGCCTGAGTCCCGGTTCGACTGAGGTCGAACCTGATATATTCTGATGGCGAAGGCACGTGGCCTGAGTCCCAGTTCGACTAAGGTCGAACTTGATGTATTTTGATGGCGAAGGCATTTGGCCTGAGTCCTGGTTCGACTGAGGTCGAACCTGATATATTCTGATGGCGAAGGCGCGTGGCCTGAGTCCCGGTTCGACTGAGGTCGAACTTGATATATTTTGATGGCGAAGGCACTTGGCCTGAGTCCCGGTTCGACTGAGGTCGAACTTGATATATTCTGATGGCGAAGGCACGTGGCCCGAGTCCCGGTTCGACTGAGGTCGAACTTGATATATTTTGATGGCGAAGGCACGTGACCTGAGTCCCGATTTGACTGAGGTCGAACTTGATATATTTTGATGGCGAAGGCACTTGGCATGAGTCCCGGTTCGACTAAGGTCGAACTTGATATATTTTGATGGCGAAGGCACTTGGCCTGAGTCCCGGTTCGACTGAGGTCGAACCTGACATATTCTGATGGCGAAGGCACGTAGCCTGAGTCCCGGTTCGACTGAGGTCGAACTAGATAGTATTTGATGGCAAAGGCACGTAGGCCTGAGTCCCGCTCCTGGCTTGAGACAGCCCTGTGCCGGTTTCCGACCTGACACCGCATTAGAGGTGAAGGAAATGCCTCATACTTTTGTTCTGAGGGAGAGGGGCTTCTTCCTCTTGTTTGGTTGTTTTCGGATCTCAGTTTCCTTTGATGCATTCGAGTATTACGTGCTCGATGTGCTTTTTCTGGTGTGTCTGAGTTGGATTGCTTTCTTCTCTTCTTTTTTTTTGACGTTCCTTTGGCTTCGATTCCAGGGAGAAACTATGTGATTTCGCTAGGAAATCCCCACAGACGGCGCCAAATTGTTTGACTCAAAAGATACTAATTACTTTGTAAGCGAAAACAATCAAAATGAATCAAAGGGTAAATCATAGCCAATCATAATTAATCACTGAATTAGAAGACCAACTTGAAACACAGAAATAATCAATTATAGAACAATATAAATGGGATTTTATTGTGACTTGACCTGCCTCTCCTTGAAGAGGTTCTGGATCTTACATTGATCTTGTTTCTTGCTCCACTTATGGAGTATATCTTTCTATTTCTGGAATATTCAGGGTTGTATCCCGGAAGAAGCCCCCCTTGGGAGGTTCTCTCTCTTGGTATTTATAGCCTCGGGCTTTTTCATCTTGTCACGAATGGGCCCCTCCTTTTGTTGTGGAGAAGTCCCCTCGTTTGTTTTAAGGACAGCTGTCATAAGTTAAGAGTAAGAGGCGTTGACCATTTACTACAAAGTGGTCGTAATGGGGTTGACCCCCTGGTCGCAAAATGGTCGAATATCTGCCAATACAGTTCCTATTAAGGCAAAAAAACAAGAAAATGGGTGGGCAGGAATACTAAAATATTTGTTATTTTCCATGGCAAAGCGCCGTGGCATAATAGCATTAGCAGCCGTACTATGCGACAGTTGCAGTAGCACAATAGCACTCCTATTGGTAGAGAGATTTTCACAAGTTTTTTCCCACTGACACCCTATTTCTTTATTTAGTGGCCGTTTGGACATAAGAATTGTAAAATTCCAAAATAGGGGTGGAAAAGCGAAAATTGTATTTGAAATTTTTAGAGTTGTGTTTGGATATAAATATAATTTTGAGTTGTTTTTGAAGTTTTCCAAGTGATTTGAGTGAAAATTTGGAAAAATAACTTTTTGGAGTTTTTCAAATTTTCGAAAATTTTCAAAATGCATCTTCAAATGAAAATTGGAAATTTTATAAACAAACACTGATTGCGGAAAAAAGTTAAACTTTTTTGTAAAAAAAGAAAAAAATTTCTTATATCCAAGCGGGCTCTTATTCTCTTTTTTGGAAAGAAAACTAGGATCCATAATTGTAAAATTGTCATTTTTAATGCAAACATAAAATTTGGACAAAAATAACCTCAACTTAAAAAGGCGACGTAAATCCACTTCTTCTTCTTTTTCGTTTGAACTTCATAATATTATCAACTTGAAACTCTAGAATTATACATGTTACATTTCTTTAAAAAAAAGTTGTGCTAATCATGAAAATGATAAAATCCGACAGTAATATTTAGATGTGATGAAAGTTTTTTAAATAGAATGCCTGGAACTGAACAACAATGCAGATTGTTTAAGCTTGGGTTCAAAATAGTGTAAATCCCTCCAATATCATATCTCTCTAGCTAAAAATTCATATGTTCGAATTCCTATACGTTAAATCATTTTTAAAATGTCGAAGTTGCTTTTAGATATAAAGCTAGGGATTACTATTAGCGATGTCATGATACCAGTTCGCCTTCCGTGAACTATCGTGACGGCACCTAATCTCTACGACTAGGTAAGCCTAACAAATGCGGGGAACAACAAATCTTGTAAATAATCAAAAGCCGAATAACTGAAAGAAATAGTATTTAAATGCTACTTGGCATATACACACAACTTTCCAAAATCTGATACACTATCCCAAAATCCGGAAACTCACGGATCCACAAGCTGAGAAAAATACTACATAGCTCTAATCTCCGGAATGTCTAACAAGAACATAAGTAAAGAAGGGCTAACTACTAAATGCAGGAATAGAAAGACACTCCTCGGTCTGCGGACGCGGCAGATATACCTTGAAGTCCCGTAGAATCGCCTCGCCTCAAGAATGGTAAGCCTTAGTAGAGATACCTGGATCTGCACATGAAAAACATGCGCAGGAAGGGCATGAGTACACCACAGCAGTACTCAGTAAGTGCCAAGCCTAATCTCGGTTGGGTAGTGACGAGGAAGGTCAGGGCCCAACTGAGATTAAATAAGATATAAGGTTTAACAGTGTGAAATAACAGCGTACATAAATAACACAAGATATGAAGGACAGCAACAACTATTACAAAGGCAAGTAAAACATACTAAAAGAACACAACTCAGCTCCGAGGTAACAACTGGGGATCTCCCAGGATACCATCCTGTAGTCCCCAAATATAAATATCATATTCAGTGGATCTCTCGGGTGCAGTCCCGTAGTCCAACTCATAACTGTGCAGGGGGATCTCCCGGAATGCAATTCCGTAGTCCCAAAGTAAACATACAGGGGAGCTCCCAAGATACCGTCCCGTAGTCCCAAAGTAAAAGTGCAGGGGGATCTCCCGGAATACCATTCCGTAGTCCCAAAGTAAATACACAGAAACAACAAGAATTCAATCCAATCGATTTCATATCAAAGTGAAGCAGGTAATCCTAACCTAGCATGATTCACGTAATACAATTAAGGCAGTTAAGGCAAGTAGAGCAATTTAGTCAAGTAGACAAGTTTCTCTAAGCTACAGCAGGTTTAATGTTCAAACAGTGTTTGCAAGAAGAGGAAGAACACAATTCAAGGCTATTTCTAAAGAAAAACTGGATTTCCAACAAATTAGCACAAGTACGCGCTCGTCACCTCACGTACGAGGCATTTCAATTACCACAAATATCAATCCTAAGGGGAAAGGTCCCCCACACAAGGTTAGACAAGCCACTTACCTCGAACAAGTGCAAGTCAACCCGTGCCACGAGTATCCGACTTCAAATGGCCCAAATCTATTCAATTAAGTTTCATAATGTAAATAACACTTCAAATAACTGATTGTATAATTAAATTCTAAGCTAATTTGCGAAATTAGGTAAAATGACCAAAATGCCCCTCCGGCCCACATTTCGGAATCAGGTAAAATTTACATTTTCGGAATCCTCATACTCTCACGAGTTCATACATACCAAGAACACTGAAATCGGAGCCCAAATGACCCCTCAAATTCTCATTTCAAAGTCTCTTAATCCCAAGCCCTAAATCCCGCAATTACTACTGATTTTTTCCTAAATTTCTAGCTCTAATCCATGAAATAATGACATAGGAACGAGTTTTAAGCCCAATTTACCTACCTCAATGAAGTTCTCTTGAAACCCCTCCTTCAAATCGCCCAAAAAGCTCCAAAGTCGTGATAAAAATGGTGGAAATAACCCCAAGGTCGCGGAACTCCTTTTAAATCACTGTCCAGCAGTTTCCGCATCTGCGGCCTTGGGACCGCTTCTGCGGTCCCGCATTTGCGAACAAAAGGTAGCACCTGCGATCCCTCACTTGAACGCCAGATTCCGCATCTGCGGCTCCCCGCCCGCAGGTGCGGTACCGCTTCTGCAGAAATTGCACCGCATCTGCGGTTACTGATGAATCCCTCCTTTTTACGCTTCTGCGTCTCTTTTACCGCACGTGCGACATCGCACCTGCGGTTCCCAAACCGCAGGTGCGGATACCAGAAGCAGCAAAGTTCAGCAGCTGCAATATACCTCAAAACTCCCCGTCAACCATCCGAAATCATCCTGAGGCCTCCGGGACCTTAACCAAGGGCACCAACAAGCCTAAGAACTCCAAATTTCTCAAAATACACTTTCGATCAAAAAGTCTATCAAACCTCGTCCGAATGACCTGAAATTTTGCACACACGTCCCAAATGACATAACGGAACTACTGCAACTCTCGGAATTCCATTCCGACCCTCGGATCAAAATCTCACTATTGAACCGGAAACTTTAAAAATTCAACCTTCGGCATTTCAAGCCTAAATTAGCTACGGACCACCAAAACACAATCCGAACACGCCCCTAAACCCGAAATCACCCAACGGAGCTAACGGAACCAACGGAAATCCATTCCGAGACCGTCTTCACACTACTCCGACTACGGTCAAATTCCAAAACTTAAGCTCTTATTTAGGGACTAAGTGTCCCAGAACTCTCCGAAACTCAAAACCGAACATCCCGGCAAAACAAAATAGCAGAAATAAACTTGGGGAAGCAGTTAATAGGGGATCGGGGCGTAAATTCCAAAAATGACCGGCCGGGTCGTTACATCCTCCCACACTTAAACATTCGTTCGTCCTCGAACGAGCACAAAGACATACCTGAAGTAGTGAAAAGATGAGGGTACTGGCTGCGCATATCATGCTCGGTCTCCCAGGTTGCCTCCTCGGCCGGCTGATCCCGCCACTAAACCTTCACTGATGCAATGTTCTTTGACCGCAGCTTCCTGACCTGCCTGTCAAATATTGCCACTGGCTCCTCAACATAAGATAGATCCTTTTCCAACTGGACTGATCTGAAATCTAACACGTGCGATGGATCACCGTGATACCTCCGGAGCATCGAAACATGAAAAATCGGATGAACTCCTGCCAAGCTGGGAGGTAAGGCAAGCTCGTAATCAACCTCCCCAACACGCCTCAATATCTCAAAAGGGCCAATAAACCTCGGACTCAACTTCCACTTCTTCCCAAATCTCATAACGCCCTTCATAGCCGAAACTCGAAGCAGGACCCGCTCTCCAACCATATAGGAAACATCACGAACCTTCCGGTCCGCGTAACTCTTCTGTCTGGACTGGGCTGTACGGAGTCTATCCTGAATCACCTTGACTCTCTCCAAAGCATCCTGAACCAAGTCTGTGCCCAATAATCTGGCCTCACCTGGCTCGAACCAACCCACCGGAGATCTACATCGCCTACCATATAAGGCCTCGTACGGTGCCATCTGAATGGTGGACTGATAGCTGTTGTTGTAGGCAAACTCCGCCAATGGCAAGAACTGATCCCAAGAACCCCCAAACTCAATCACACACGCACAGAGCATATCCTCAAGAATCTGAATAGTGCGCTCGGACTGTCCGTTCGTCTGAGGGTGAAATGCTGTGCTCAGCTCCACCCGAGTACCCAACTCCTGCTGTACGGCTCTCCAGAACCGTGATGTGAACTAAGTACCTCTGTCTGAAATGATGGAAACTGGAATACCATGCAGACGGACAATCTCCCGGATATAAATCTCCGCCAACCGCTCCGAGAAATAGGTAGTACACACGGGGATGAAATGCGCGGACTTGGTCAGCCGATCCACAATAACCCAAATGGCATCGAACTTCTTCAAAGTCCGTGGGGAGCCCAGATACAAAGTCCATGGTGATCCGCTCCCACTTCCACTCCAGAATCTCTGTCTGCTGAAGCAATCCACCCAGCCTCCGGTGCTCATACTTCACCTGCTGACAAATAAGGCACCGAGCTACAAACCTAACTATATCCTTCTTCATCCGCCTCCACCAGTAGTGCTGCCTCAAATCCTGATACATCTTCGCGGCACTCGGATGAATGGAATACCGCGAACTGTGGGCCTCCTCTAGAATCAACTCCCGAAGCCCATCAACATTGGGTACACATACTCGACCCTGCATCCTCAATACCCCGTCAGCACCTAAAGTCACATCGAGCATCGCCATGTAACACTTTGTCCTTTAGGACAAGCAAATGAGGGTCATCAAACTGACGCTCCCGGATACGATCGAACAAGGAAGACCGAGAGACCACACAAGCTAAAACCCGACTGGGCTCCAAAATATCCAATCTCACAAACTGGCTGGCTAGGGCCTGAACATCCATCGCCGTAGGCCTCTCTGCTGTTGGTAAATAAGCCAAACTCCCCAAACTCTCTGCCCGCCGGCTCAAAGCATCGACCACCACATTGGCCTTGCCCGGGTGATACAAGATAGTGATGTCATAATCCTTCAGCAGCTCTAGCTATCTCCTCTGTCGCAAATTAAGGTCCTTCTGCTTGAACAGATGCTGCAACCTCCAGTGATCAGTATATATCTCACAAGGCACACCATACAAGTAATGACGCCAGATCTTCAAGGCATGAACAATGGCAGCTAACTCAAGATCATGGACAGGATAATTCTTCTCATGTATCTTCAACTGTCTGGACGCGTAGGCAATCACCCTACCGTCCTGCATCAATACCGCTCCAAGGCCAACTCTCGAGGCATCACAATAGACAGTATAAGACCCCGAACCGGTAGGCAATATCAAAACTGGGGCTGTAGTCAAAGCTGTCTTGAGCTTCTGAAAGCTCTCCTCACACTCTTCCGTCCACTGGAACGGAGCACCCTTCTAGGTCAGTCTGGTCATAGGTGCTGCAATAGATGAAAACCCCTGAACAAATCGACGGTAATAACCCGCCAAGCCAAGAAAACTGCGGATCTCTGTAGCTGAGGATGGTCTGGGCCAACTCTGCACTGCCTCCACTTTCTTCGGATCCACCTGAATACCCTCTCTCGAGACCACGTGACCCAAGAACGCCACGGAATCCAACCAAAACTCACATTTCGAGAACTTAGCATATAGTTTCTTCTCTCTCAAGGTCTGGAGCACTGTCCTCAGGTGCTGCTCATGATCTTCCCGACTCCGGGAATATACCAGAATGTCATCAATAAAAACAATCACGAATGAGTCAAGATATGGCCGGAAAACACTGTGCATCAGATGCATGAAGGCTGCTGGGGCATTAGTCAGCCCAAATGACATAACAAGGAACTCGTAATGACCATACCGAGTCCTGAAGGCAGTCTTCGGGATATCTGGCTCCCAAATCTTCAACTGATGATAGCCTGAACGCAAGTCAATCTTAGAAAACAAACAAGCACCCTGTAACTGATCAAACAGGTCATCAATACGGGGCAAAGGATAACGGTTCTTCACTGTAACCTTGTTCAACTGGCGATAATCAATACACATACGCATAGAACCATCCTTCTTCTTCACAAATAAGACAGGAGCACCCCAAGGTGATACACTGGGCCGAATGAAACCCTTATCAAGCAATTCCTGTAACTGCTCCTTCAACTCCTTCAACTCAGGAGGAGCCATACGGTACGGAGGAATAGAAATGGGCTGAGTGCCCGGCAACAGATCAATGCCAAAATCAATATCTCTATCGGGCGGCATGCCCGGAAGATCAGCTGGAAACACATCAGAGAAATCCCGTACTACTGGGACTGAATCAACTGTAGGGGTATCAATACTGACATCTCTCACATAAGCTAGATACGCGTCACACCCCTTCTCAACCATACGCTGAGCCTTAAGGAATGAAATAACTCTACTGGAAGTATGATCTAAGGTACCCCTCCACTCTACTCGCGGTACACCTGGCATAGCCAGCGTCACGGTTTTCGCGTGACAATCAAGAATAGCATAATGGGGCGACAACCAGTCCATGCCCAGAATAACATCAAAGTCTACCATGCTGAGCAATAACAAATCGGCTCTGGTCTCAAAACCACTAAGAGCAATCAAACACGACCGATAAACGCGGTCCACAACAAGAGAATCTCCAACAGGAGTAGAAACATAAACAGGAGAACTCAAAGAATCCCGAGATACGCCCAAATACGGGGCAAAATAAGAGGACACATAAGAATAAGTGGAGCCTGGATCGAATAGAACCGATGCATCTCTATGACAGACCAGGATAGTACCTGTGATGACAGAATCGGAGGCGACAGCCTCAGTACGGGCAGGAAGGGCATAGTATCTGGCCTGGCCTCCCCCTCGAGGGCGACCTCTACCTCCCCGACCTCCACCTCTAGCTGGCTGAGCAGGTGGGGTAGCAACTGGTGCTGTGATCATAGCCTGAGAACTCTGCGGGGCATGCTGTGGCTGAGAAGTCTGTGGAGGTGCACCCCTCCTAAGTCTGGGGCAATCCCTCACCATATGGCGTGTGTCACCACACTCAAAACAAGCTCTGGGAGGACGTGGCGGCTGTGACTGGCTCGGGCCAGGTCTGCTGGACTGACCACTGGAAGCACCCCGTGCAGGAGGCGCACTAGATACTGGAGGTGCATAATAAGGCTCCTGAGGTCTAGGAGGAGCTGGAATACCACTGGCTGCTGGAAGAGCTGAATGAACGGGGCGACTCATATAACCCCTACCATGACGAGCTGCAGCTGGGGCACGGGCACCAGAATAATGGCCCGACTCTCGAGACCTCTTGGCCTCCCTCTCCTCTCTATCCCTAGCATGCATACCCTCAATCCTCCTAGCAATGCTCACCACCTGCTGATAAGATATATCCATCTCTAACTCACGAGCCATGCTAGATCTGATGCTGGGAATAAGCCCCTCGATGAACCGGCGAACCTTCTCGCGAACCGTAGAAACCAAAGCTGGTGCATGTCTAGCCAAGTCAATATAATGGACAACATACTCCGAGACAGTCATAATACCCTGGCGCAAATGCTCAAACTCCGTGCGCCAGGCATCCCTAAGGCTCTAGGGGACATACTCCCTCGTTAATATATCTGAAAACTGAGTCCAAGTCAGGGAAGCTGCCTCATCCGGACTGTCTAACTCATAAGCATCCCACCACTGATAGGCGGCTCCTCGAAGCTGGAAAGTAGTGAAGGAAACCCCGCTCGATCCTGATATGCCCATAGTACGGAGAATACGGTAGCACTCCTCCAGAAATTCCAAGGCATCCTCTGATGCTAACCCACTGAATACAGGAGGATCATATTTCTTGAACCTCTCAAGTCTCCGCTGCTCATCCTCTGAAGCCGCTGCCCTGTCATCGGGCTGAACTGGCACTGCAGGCAGCGCAGGAATAACCTCTGGGACCTGATCAACATGCACTCGCTGCTCAGGAGTGTGGGCTGCGGGAGTCTGCGCTCCTCCCCCGGCCTGGGATGTGGCTACAGCAAGGGGAAGCAACCCTACCTGAGCCAGAGTGGTGTACATGCTCATAACATGTGCCAAAGTCTCCTGGAGTGCTGGAGTAGTAGTGGCAGACGTATCAGGTGTCTGGACTCCGGCTGGTACTACTGGTGGTTCCTCGCCGGCAGCTCGCGCGGGTGCTCCGGCTGCACCACGAGCGCGTCCTCGGCCTCTACCCCGGCCCCGTCCTCTGACGGCTCCAGTAGGGGGCGCGAGTGCCTGGTCATCTCAAGTAGCACGTGTCCTCACCATCTGTGAGAGAATAGAAAGACAGAAGTTTAGAATTGGGATATCAGAAATCTCGCACAACAAGGAACTCAAATGAAGTGAAATTTTTCCTAAAAGTTACATAGCCTCTCGTAGATAAGTATAGACGTCTCCGTACCGATCAGCGAGACTCTAATAAACAGGCTTGTGATCCATGACTCCTATGAACCTAGAGCTCTGATACCAACTCCGTGAACTATCGTGACGGCACCTAGTCTCTATGACTAGGTAAGCCTAACAAATGCGGAAAACAACAAATCTTGCGGAAATAAATAATCAAAAGCCGAATAACTGAAAGAAACAGTATTTAAATGCTGCTTGGCATATACACACAACTTTCTAAAATCTGATACACTATCCCAAAACCCGGAAACTCACGGATCCACAAGCTAAGAAAAACACTACATAGCTCTAATCTCCGGAATGTCTAACAAGAACATAAGTACAGAAGGGCTAACTACTAAATGCAGGAATAGAAAAAGACTCCTCGGTCTGCGGATGCGGCAGATATACCTCGAAGTCCCGTAGAATCGCCTCGCCTCAAGAATGGTAAGCCTGAGTAGAGATACCTGGATCTACACATGAAAAACATGTGCAAGAAGGGCATGAGTACACCATAGCGGTACTCAGTAAGGGCCAAGCCTAACCTCGGTTGGGTAGTGACGAGGAAGGTCAGGGCCCTACTGAGATTAAATATGATACAAGGTTTAACAGTGTGAAATAACAGTAACAACTATTACAAAGGCAAGTAAAACAAGGTAAAAGAACACTACTCAGCTCCGAGGTAACAACTGGGGATCTCCCAGGATACCGTCCTGTAGTCCCCAATATAAATATCATATCCAGTGGATCTCCCGGGTGCAGTCCCGTAGTCCAACTCATAACTGTGCAGGGGGATCTCCCGGAATGCAATTCCGTAGTCCCAAAGTAAACATACAGGGGAGCTCCCAGGATACCGTCCCGTAGTCCCAAAGTAAAAGTGCAGGGGGATCTCCCGGAATACCGTTCCGTAGTCCCAAAGTAAATACACAACAACAACAAGAATTCAATCCAATCGATTTCATATCAAAGTGAAGCAGGTAATCCTAACCTAGCATGATTCACGTAATACAATTAAGGCAGTTAAGGCAAGTAGAGCAATTTAGTCAAGTAGACAAGTTTCTCTAAGCTACAGCAGGTTTAATGTCCAAATAGTGTAAGCAAGAAAAGGAAGAACACAATTCAAGGCTACTTCTAAAGAAAAACCGGATTTCCAACAAATTAGCACAAGTACGCGCTCGTCACCTCACGTACGAGGCATTTGAATTACCACAAATATCAATCCTAAGGGGAAAGGTCCCCCACACAAGGTTAGACAAGCCACTTACCTCGAACAAGCGCAAGTCAACCCGAAACCACGCCTTTGCCACGAGTATCCGACTCCAAATGGCCCAAATCTATTCAATTAAGTTTCACAATGTAAATAACACTTCAAATAACTAATTGTATAATTAAATTCTAAGCTAATTTGCGAAATTAGGTAAAATGACCAAAATGCCCCTCAGGCCCACATTTCGGAATCAGGTAAAATTTACATTTTTGGAATCCTCATACTCTCACGAGTTCATACATACCAAGAACACTGAAATCGGAGCCCAAATGACCCCTCAAATTCTCATTTCAAAGTCTCTTAATCCCAAGCCCTAAATCCCGCAATTACTACTGATTTTTTCCTAAATTTCTAGCTCTAATCCATGAAATAATGACATAGGAATGAGTTTTAAGCCCAATTTACCTACCTCAATGAAGTTCTCTTGAAACCTCTCCTTCAAATCGCCCAAAAAGCTCCAAAGTCGTGATTAAAATGGTGGAAATAACCCCAAGGTCGCGGAACTCCTTTTAAATCAGTGTCCAGCAGTTTCCGCATCTGCGGCCTTGGGACCACTTATGGGATCCCGCATTTGCGGACAAAAGTTCGCACCTGCGACCCCACACTTGAACGCCAGATTCCGCATCTGCGGCTCCCCGCCCGCAGGTGCGGTACCGCTTCTGCAGAAATTGCACCGCATCTGCGGTTACTGATGAATCCCTCCTTTTTACGCTTCTGTGTCTCTTTTACCGCACGTGCGACATCGCACCTGCGGTTCCCAAACCGCAGGTGCGGAAATACCAGAAGCAGCAAAGTTCAGCAGCTGCAATATACCTCAAAACTCCCCGTCAACCATCCGAAATCATCCCGAGGCCTCCGGGACCTTAACCAAGGGCACCAACAAGTCTAATACCACTCCCCAAACTTGTACCAATCTTTAAAACACCTAAAACAACATCGAAACCTCAAATTAGCCATGGATTCAAGCCTAAGAACTCCAAATTTCTCAAAATACGCTTTCGATCAAAAAGTCTATCAAACCTCGTCCGAATGACCTAAAATTTTGCACACACGTCCCAAATGACATAACGGGACTACTGCAACTCTCGGAATTCCATTCCGACCCTCGGATCAAAATCTCTCTATTTAACTGGAAACTTCAAAAATTCAACATTCGGCATTTCAAGCCTAAATTAGCTACGAACCTCCAAAACACAATCCGAACACGCCCCTAAACCCGAAATCACCTAACAGAGCTAACGGAACCATCGGATTTCCATTCCGAGACCGTCTTTACACTGTTCCGACTACGGTCAACTTTCCAACACTTAAGCTCTCATTTAGGGACTAAGTGTCCCAAAACTCTCCGAAACTCAAAATCGAACATCCCGGCAAAACGAAATAACAGAAATAAACTTGGGGGAAGCAGTTAATAGGGGATCGGGGCGTAAATTCCAAAAACGACCGGTCGGGTCGTTACAAACGAAAGGCTACATTTCACTTAAGATTTTTTAGAACTCCAGTACAATACACTGGAACATTCACTTGTAAAGTTCTAAATTTTAGTATGTTATGTTGCACTTTTACAAGTATAGAATTTTTAATACTAACATATTATATTGGAGTTCCACTTGTAAAAGTGTTGAACTCCGTGAAACCTTTTTGTATTTTAACTAAGGGTATTTTTATCTAAATTTTTTATATTCACATTAAATATGACTATTTACAATGATTTTATAAATATTAGTTATTTTTCAATTATAGGATTGATAAATAGCCAACCCGCACCATTTTTTCCTTTTTATATCTTTCACCCTCACGTACAAGACGAAGAAGTGTTGTCACTCGGTTACCTCCTCCATTTGATTTCGAACAGCCTAAAATTTATTCACGCAAAAAAAATTATTGTTATTTGTTTTAAAATATTAAATTTTACGGATCCATGGTCAAAAATATTATTAGCAACTATTTTGTCTGATACAATCGTTCTTCGGGAGAAGAAAACAAGGGAAAAATATAGGAATTTTTACCTCATATAGCAAAGGTTTATACCTTATTTATTTTAAATAAATGCCCTTTTAAAAACTTATATTCCATAGCTACCTTTTGATTTTTATAGCCAAATATCTATTTATGGTTACCTCCTACCCTTGAGCCATAAAATACTCTTTATATTATTTTTCTCTCTCATTCTTTCAGATTTTTCTCCACCCTCTATCTCTCTCAACGCCAGTCTTTCTCCATGAATACAACCACTATTCTCCACTGATTCATCTCCATTGTCTCGCGAAATTTTCATTGTCAGTGGGCTGGGGTTCTGAATCAATGTCGAAATCAAGCCCTAGAGAGAAAGATCCGCTCCATTCTGATGGCCGTTGCTTTGCAATGAAAAAGGCGAAAGCAAATCAGGTACCCCCGAAGAAATCAAGGGCATGAGAAACGACTATTGAGCATTCTACAACAGAGCATAGCAATGCAAAGGAATATTCGATCGGTGAGAATGGAATTGCATGATGATTTAGTGGTGGAGATCATCTCCCACTTGCCCTTGAAGCTTGCAGTTTAATGTAACTCTTGCCTCTCACCACCTCCATTGCTGCTTTTCTTCATCTATTAAATTCGCAATTACAAACAAAAGAAGACAATCTACTATTAAAAATAAGGAATTTCTTTCGTTTTTGCGCCAAATTTTGAGAGTTTCAAGTCAGAATCGCGACCCTCTCGACGAAACGACATTAGGGTTGTTCTTGAACATAGACGACGGAATTTGGGGATGAGTAACTTGAAGAGTCTGTTACCTTTTTTTTCATTGTATTTCAATGTACCTCGCTGTATTCTATGTATTTCATTGTATTCATTGTCTTTTTTTTCCATTATATTTCAATGTATCCCGCTGTATTCCATGTATTTTATTGTATTCACTGTCTCGCTATATTCCATCTATGTATTCATATGTATTTTTTAACTAATATAATTTATGTATTTAGATGTATTATATAATTTCTCTGAAGATTACTATATTTTTTGGGTGTTTTTAGATTGAGAATCCTTTTATAACTGGAAATACAAATTTTGTGTGCTATAATTGACTTTGGGTTATATTAGGAGTCTATTATGTTAATTAATTCACTTTCCGTTTAAAAACAGCTGAATAGACCATGAATTGCGCTATTTACGTTACTGTATTCACAAATACATATCGCGAATACAGTCGAATACAATAATCTGTCTAGCTGTAATCCCATGTTTCACGTCGTGGATACAGTCGAATACAATAATCTGTCTAGCTGTAATCCCCTGTTTCACGCCAAGAAATATGATAGTAGGCTATATAGTTGATATTAACACCTTAATATGACCATGTTTTGTTGTTGTTTTATAGGTAAATTGCCAACAAAATGCTCTACATAGTGTTCTTTGGTTTTGCAGGGAATATTATATGTGAGGAAGCAACACAGAGTGTTTTGGAGGCGATAATGTGAAGAAAACGCCCACTCGAGAAGTACCCGAGCACAAAGGAGCAGAAAATGGTCTGGGCAAGAATTCCACCGCGACCGCGGTGGACCGCGGCGCAACCGCGGCGGATTAAAATGTGAGGCAGAAAGGTCAGCTCTCACCGCGGCCGACCGCGATCCACGCTGCGACACTGTTCACGATGTTGGAAGTCTGGGGACTAAAGTGGATTTTCGGGGAAACTTTTGTAAAACCTTATAAGCTTTAGAACTTCGCCCAAGATGGGGTTAAGCTTGTTTTAGACTACTTTTGGAAGAGGAACAAGTGTGAGGAGACGATACAAACATTAGAGTTTTTCTATCTCCTTATTTCTTGCAATTTTACATTATGAACAATTTAGTAGTTTTCTCTTATTTTGTTATGAGTAGCTAAACAATTACCTAGGGTTGATGGAACCAATTGTTGGTTGAAGTTTTGACTCAACTTGTTATAATCGAGCCGGATTTATTGGATGATTGTTCAACTATGTTTTGTATGGTGATTAATTGAATGAGCCCTTGATTAATCGCGTCTAATTACCTCATATTGCTTGAGAAAGAATATTAGGTTAGAAAGCTGTTGAACAATACCACTTTTGGGTAATTGAAGAGAATCATTACTTGAACTTAAAAGTGGGTTTAGAGATAACGAAACTTTGGTGGGATAATTTAGAGCTGCACATATTGTCAGCTAGAGTAGTTTGAGAGAATGCTTTAGTAAATTATTGTAATTGATCGAGATCTAATTACAATAACCCATAGCTCTTAATCCTCATAGAGTATTACGGCGAGATTATAGCGAAAGAGTCAAGACCTAAACTAGCGATTGGGGAAATCACTGCCCTAGACCTTTTTACCATTGAATTATCTTTGCTTTAGCTTATTGTTGTTTTTAATATTATTTGAAGTAGTTAAAAAAAAAAGAACCCAATCTTTATTGATCAAAATCTTGCATCTAGAAATTGGTTGAGTTGATAATAACATTGCCAAGAGTTGTAATAGATAGGTTAGTTCCCTGAGGATTCGACTACGGACTTAAAACCGGATTATATTTGCAATGACCGCTTTGTCTTTTATAAGGCACAGTTGGGCGTGATCAGATTTTGGCGTCGTTGCCGGAGAACTAACAGTGTTATTTATTACAATTTAGAAGTAGTGTGAGAATTATTAGTTTAAATCAAATTTCAAAGGTGTTAAACAATATTTTTATTGAAATCTCACGTTTGAACTCTTGTGGAATTCAGGTGTATGCCTAGAAATTCTTCGAGGACTGGAGAACTGCTTGAAGGACTCTCAGACCCCGAGAAAACATTCACGGCATTGAACCGTGCCGACAAGAGAATCCAATAATCACAACAACCACACCAGCTCGAATTTGACATGAGTGACGCAGAAAACGTCAACGGAAACGTCGGGGATCTGCCAGCTGCCCCAAACATCAGAGTAGTGGCACCTCTTGTGCCAGAAGCTACACTTTATGATTGGGCACATCCCACAGCTGACAAACTGGCTACTGCCATAGCTGTGCCAGCAATTCAAGCGGAGACTCTCCAGATAACCAATAACATGCTGCATCTTCTGCAGAATAAAGGATTGTTCTCCGGGTCACACATTGAAGACCCTTAGCAACACTTGAAAAACTTTCTGTCGATTTGTGTGACCCAAAGGCATCCGAATGTGACCCCGGACGCTATCAAGCTGTTACTGTTCCCATTCTCTGTGACCGGGGAAGCTCAGACTTGGCTGAATTTGCTCCCTATCAATTCCATTATCATTTGGGAGGAATTAGTCAAGCAGTTCCTGAATAAGTTCTACCCATCCAATAAGACTGCAAGACAGATTGATGAAATATTGCAGTACAAGCAGCAGCCGACTGAAACCTTGCAGGAAACTTGGGAAAGATTTAAAGGGATGCTAGTGAAGTGTCCTCGCCATGGCGTTCCAGACCAGATGCTCGGTCAGAGGTTCTACATGGGGTTAACTAACAATCTAAAAGCCAATGTGGATGCTTCAGCTGGAGGTGCATTTTTGAGTAAGACATTCACCGAGTGCAAAGTCCTTCTTGACAAGATGTCCCAGAATTCGGGTTGGATGACTAGAGGTACAACACTGGCACCCATAGTGCATTCAGTTCCTCTTGACCCAAATAACTCGCATGCTGAGAACATAGCCACACTCATGACTCAGATGAGTATATTGACAAAGAAGATTGATGTGATGGGTACAAAATAGGTGCATATCGTTGACACAACAAATGGAGGACTGTGTACACCTTGTGTTAATCAGTCTTATGTGTGTTCATGGAGTGGAGAAGGTGAAAATCAAGGGGCAAGAGAAGATATGAATTATGTCAACAACTTTGGGGGTCAGAGACAAGGAGGACAGCAGTGGAGACCGGCTCAAAATCAGCAATACAGACCAAACATGCCACAGCCTGGGGGTATGCAACCTCAAGGCCAAATGGTGCCAGTACCATATCAGAGACAACAGGGCTATCCACAGCAAAATCAGCAACAATTGACATATCAGCCACCTCCTCAGCAGCAAGATAACAACATGGTGGAGATCAGGGGGATGCTTCAGCAACTCATTGGGACAAATGGTAAAATGCAGGAAGGGTTGGCAGTGCATGATTCAGCTATAAAAAACATTGAAACTCAGCTGGGGCAGCTGTTTATGGCTTTAAACAACCGCCCCCAGGGAACTTTGCCAGCGGACACAAACATCAACCCCAAGGAGCAAAACCCGAATCAGCTGATGGCAGTAAGTCTCCGAAATGGGAGAGATTTAGACAAAGAGCAGGAAGTTGCACAAGCCAACAAAGAGACTACGCCAGCCACTCCAATTCCACTAGAGGTGGATAAACCAACAGAACTCACTGAAGTGGTGGTTGAACAGGGTCATGATGACAAGGGTAAGGCTAAGGTAAGTGAACAAGCTACAGAACAGGTGGTGCGTCTTGTGCCATAGAACCCCAACAGAGAGAAGCCAGCAAGTAGTGCACAAAGGGTGATACCTGCACCATTCCCTCAGAGACTGGTAAAACAAAAGAAGGAAGATCAATACAAGAAATTCATGGAGATGCTGCGTCAAATTCAGTTGAATATTCCTTTGATGGATGCCTTGAGGGAGATGCCAGGTTATGCGAAGATGATGAAGGACCTAATGTCACGGAAGTTTGATTTTCAGGACCTATCCACAGTGACTCTGACGCAGACCTGCAGCGCAGTAGTGACAAGACCGATGGCCCAAAAGATGTCCGACCAGGTAGCTTCACTATTCCATGTACGATTGAGAGTTATGCCTTTTCAAAGGCATTATGTGATTTGGGAGCTAGCATAAATCTGATGCCTCTGGCTGTATACACCAAACTGGGCATTGGCAGAGCTAGACCGACTTCGATGATGTTGCAGCTGGCTGACCGCACAGTTAAAAGGCCAACTGGGATTCTTGATGATGTGTTGGTGCAAGTGGGGAAGTTTGTGTTCCCTGCAGACTTTGTTATTCTGGACTGTCAGGTAGATGAGGAGATACCTATCATTTTAGGTAGGCCATTTTTGGCCACTGGGAGAGCACTGATCGATTGTGAGACTGGGGAATTAAAAATGAGACTGAACGATGAAGAAGTCATATTCAATGTTCAGCAATCCATGAGGAGACCCAGTGAATATGCTAATTGCTCCCTAGTGGAGGCATTGGATGTGATCCTGCAAGAAGATGATGTGACCCTGACTGCTAAAGATCCATTGGAGGCATGCCTGACAATTTTAGAAGAGATGGATGGTGAAGGGTTAGCTGAGTGGGTCATGGCACTTGAAGGCCAAGGATTCTGGAAAAGGGAACCTCAGTTCGAGTCCCTTGAGTTAGAAAAAAGAGCTACACCTCCAGCAAAGCCATCAGTAGAGGAGCCTCCCAAGGTGGAGCTGAAACCGCTCCCAGCTCACCTCAGGTACGTTTTCTTAGGCCCTGATTCTACCTTGCCTGTTATTATATCATCCGGTTTGCTAGATGTGCAGGTAGAACAGCTCTTACAGGTACTACAGGAAAGTAAGACTGCCATTGGCTGGACCATGGTAGACATAAAGGGTATCAGCCCAGCCTTCTGTATGCACGAGATTCTCTTGGAAGAAGGGCACAAACCTTCCAGAGAACATCAACGAAGGCTAAACCCGAACATGAAGGAGGTAGTGAAGAAGGAAGTGATCAAATGGTTAGATGCGGGAATCATCTTCCCCATCTCTGATAGCAATTGGGTCAGCCCTGTCCAATGTGTGCCGAAAAAAGGGGGATGACTGTTGTACAAAATGAGAATAATGAGTTGATCTCAACTCGTACAGTCACGGGATGGCGGATTTGCATGGATTACCGAAAATTGAACACAGCCACCCGGAAGGACCACTTTCCCCTTCCCTTCATTGACCAAATGTTGGACAGGCTGGCCGGGCGATCGCACTTCTGTTTCTTGGATGGATATTCGGGGTACAATCAGATATCTATAGCCCCCGAAGATAGAGAGAAAACATCCTTCACTTGTCTGTATGGCATCTTTGCCTTTCGGAGAATGCCTTTTGGGCTTTGCAATGCACCAACGACATTTCAACGGTGCATGTTAGCCATTTTCACAGACATGGTGGAGGACATTATGGAGGTTTTTATGGATGATTTCTCCGTGGTAGGGGATTTATTCGAGGACTGTCTTCACAACTTAAGAAGAGTGCTCAAAAGATGTGTTGAGACAAATCTAGTGTTGAACTGGGAGAAGTGATTTTATGGTACAGGAAGGGATAGTCCTGGGGCATCGAGTATCCAGTAAGGGAATTGAGGTTGACCATGCTAAGGTTGACGTGATTGAAAAGCTGCCACCGCCTACTTTAGTCAAGGCGGTGAGAAGTTTCCTTGGGCACGCCGGGTTCTACAGGCGATTCATAAAAGATTTCTCCAAAATTGCTAACCCATTATGCAAACTCCTTGAAAAGGATCACCCCTTTGTGTTTTCTAATGATTGCATGTTGGCATTTGAGGAGCTGAAGAAGAGATTGGTGACTGCACCCATCATTGTTGCTCCCAACTGGGAGCAACCATTTGAGCTCATGTGCGATGCAAGTGACTATGCCATAGGAGCAGTTTTGGGGCAGCGAAAGGATAAACTGATGCACCCGATTTACTATGCAAGCAGAACGCTAAGCGGTGCACAGCTCAATTACATAGTGACGGAAAAGGAGATGTTGGCTATTGTTTTTGCACTCGACAAATTCAGGTCATACTTGATTGGCTCGAAAGTTATTGTTTACACTAAACATGCAGCAATTAGGTACCTGATAGAAAAGAAGGAGTCAAAGCCACGCTTGATTCGCTGGGTTCTTCTGTTACAAGAACTCGATCTGGAGATATGTGACAGAAAAGGGATAGAGAACCAAGTAGCTGACCACCTCTCAAGGTTGGAAGGAGCTGAAAAGAAGGTAGAGGTTGAGGATATAGTAGAGACATTCCCGGATGAACAGTTACTAGCAATGACGATGGAGGAGGCACCATGGTATGTTGATATTGCTAATTATTTAGCAAGTGGTATTGTACCTTATGAACTCTCCTCAATTCAAAAGAAAAAGTTCTTTCGTGACTGTCGGTATTATTATTGGGATGAACCTCTATTGTTTAAAAAATGTGTAGATAACATGATCCGGCGGTGTATCCCCGAGAAAGATCAACATTATGTTTTGCAGGCTTGCCATGCTTCACCATATGGTGGACACTTTGGAGGAATTCGGACACCAGCTAAGGTGTTGGAGTCGGTCTTGTACTGGCCTACTCTGTTCAAGGATGCCCATGCTTGGGCTAAAAGCTGCGATGAATGCCAAAGGACTGGCAATATATCTTGTAGACGCGAGATGCCAATGACCACGATTCAAGAGGTGGTGATTTTTGAAATGTGGGGGATCAACTTCATGGGGCCATTCGTCAGCTCGTATGGTAACAAGTACATATTGGTAGCAGTTGACTATGTCTCCAAGTGGGTCGAAGCAGTGGCTCTCCCAACCAATGATGCTAAAGGGGTAACAGGCTTTCTAAAGAAGAACATTTTCACACATTTTGGTACCCCAAGAGCTATACTCAGTGATGGTGGAACTCATTTCTGCAATAGAGCGTTCGCACGGTTGTTGGAAAAGTATGGAGTCCGTCATAAAGTGACCACCCCGTACCACCCACAGTCGAGCGGGCAAGTTGAAGTGTCCAACAAGGAGATTAAAAGTGTCCTTACAAAAATAGTGAATGCAACAAGGACTGATTGGGCAAAGAAGTTGGATGATGCATTGTGGGCGTACCGCACAGCCTTCAAAACCCCAATTGGTATGTCACCGTATAAGTTGGTGTTTGGCAAGGCATGCCACCTCTCAGTTGAGCTAGAGCATAAAGCACTTTGGGCATTGCGGCAGTTGAACTTAGACATGGAGACAGCGGGTACTAACAGAGTCACTGGGTTACATGAGCTCGAGGAATTCAGGTTCCATGCTTTTGAGAGTGCTAGATTATACAAAGAAAGGATGAAATTAATGCATGATAAGCACATCTTGGATCGAAACTTCAAACCCGGAGATCTAGTGTTGTTATACAACTCGAGATTGAGATTGTTTCCGGGTAAGTTAAAGTCCCGATGGTCAGGACCCTTCAGAGTGGTGCAAATGTTCTTTAGCTGTCGAGATTGAATCAGAAGATGGGACAAATAAGTTCAAAGTAAATGGGCAAAGGTTGAAACATTACCTTGGAATGGCTGAAGAAAAAGGGGATAGAGTGGTAATCACTTTGGAAGAGCCCCAGTACGCGAATGAGGAGTGATGATCAAATGCTTGCATCGTGCCGGGACGTTAAATCAGGCGCTGCGTGGGAGGCAACTCACGAGTGTTGTTGTTAGTGTGTTCATGTAACTTTAAAAAAAAGAAAAAACAACGCCAGCACCGGGACCGCGGTAAACCGCGGTGGAAGGCAAACATTCTGCCTCAGATTTTACGTCCCACCGCGACCACAGTGGACCGCGGTAAACCGCGGTGAGGTGTGAACATGCTACCTCATATTTTTTAAACACACCGCGGCCGCGGTCGACAGCGGGGGTACCGGGTATTTTTAATTTTTTTTTTCTTCTTTTCCGTTTCTCTTATTCTTTTCCTCTTCTTTTAATTTAATAACCCCCTATTATAACAAAACCCCTCTCCCCCAAATATCAAAACAACCGACACTCCCCTCATTCTAATTCTTCATCTCCCTCTCTTCACAACCCTAACCCCCAAATCCCTTCTTCTTCTCTTTCTTCTTCACTCATACTAATATCCCCCACCTCCATTCCTCTCACCCATTCTTCAACTAAGGTATGTACTTACCTCTCCTCTCTCTTTTCTCTGGTTTTGTGTTGTATTGTGTTGTAGCTTATGTAGTTTTATGTTGATATGGTATTGTACTTGTTGGTAGATTTTTGTAGTTTCTTCCTGTTTTTCTAGTTAAATTTCATTTTTGACCATGATTGGTAAAGGGGCTATTTATTTAATGTGGTGGAACGGTGTTATAAGTGGGTGATTGAATGAAGAAAGTGTGGAATGTGTGGGTGTAGTAGCATATTTGATTTGGGGAAATTTTGCTCGATTCACATGGGCTGTGTATATGAAGATATTTGTCTTGCCCATAAGGTGTTTGGGGAATTACCCTAATGGAGTTATAAGGAGCTAATGTGACGGTTGTGGTGAAGTCTGAGTAACCACCCATAGTCGCACACGTCATGCACTCACTAATAGGCGTTTCGTTGTATGACAGGTGCAATGAGTTCTTCCAGGAAGAGACGAAACACCGGGTCCTCCGCTAGTGGACCGGGAGGCTCCTCACGAGCTAGGAGCCAAGCCAGTGCACCTCAGTTCGATAACACTCGATTTGTATCCAAATCAGCGGAGGATAGGTACAACCAGAAAGCAGCTAAGAAGTTGCAACATGAGGTGCACATTGATCGAACGGCTTTGGAGGTGGAATGCCCCAATATTTTTAATGAGCTGAGGCGGTGTCAGCTGGACATCTTCTTCGAGGTACCGGAGGAGGCTAATGTTCAGCTAGTAAGGGAGTTTTATGCGAACTTTCTAGAACATGAGAATGGGGTTGTGACGATGAGCAATACCCCAGTAAATACCTCCCTCGACACCATCCGCAGGGTATACTGGCTGCCGGTGTTCAGGGGAGCAGATGACCCTTATCGTACTTTCAGCGGTACACGGGCCTTGTGGGAAACTCTTCTTGATACTATCTGTGTGCCAAACGGCGAACACCTATGGATCAAGCCCAGAATTACACTCAACTCCCACTGTCTAAATTGGGAGGCTAAGTGTTGGCTCACCATTGTCAACAGTCCATTGTTGCCATCCAGCAACACGACAGATGTCAATCTACCACGGGCATCCGCAATCCACTGTTTCATGTCCCACAGTGATTTTGATGTGGCCCAGGTCATCCATGAAGAGATGTTCATCAGATCACCTGAGCTAATCAAGGGCCACTACTTCCCTTCGTTGATCACCCGGCTGTGCCGTCTTGCTAGAGTCCCTGAAGGCCCTCGGGTTGATGGGAAATTGCCACTGAAAGCCCCGTTCCGGGCAAAAAAAATTGGAATTGGAAGAGAGCCGGTGGTGCAGGTTGATGACTCTGATGATCATTAAGATGATGATGAGGATGATGCTGAGGTCCCCCCTCCTCCGAGAGTTGATGTGGCAGGCCCATCATAGCCATGCCGGAGCACCCGTATGACAGCTTTGGAACAGGAGATGGCTGGGTTGCGTACCTCAGTCACTGATTTGGGTGCTCGTGTTGATACGGTGGCTGAGAGGCAGGTGAAGTCGGAGAAGAAATTCTTGGGATGGTTGAGAGCTCTGGGACGTGCTTGCAACGTGAACCCAGACACCGTCTCCGATCAGGAGTGATTCTTCAAGGAAGTTCCTCAACCTCACTGTTCTTTAAATTTTTAAGCCGTGGGGACATGTCTTCATTTGAAGTGTGGGGTGGGGGATACTTCATTGTATGTTTGTAATTGTAACAATTGACTGTTTGATTTTGTTTGTTTTGTTTTGCTTTGATTTTTTCGATGTGAGAGTAATAGTTCATTAGGAAAGTTAAAATAGT
Source organism: Nicotiana attenuata (assembly GCF_001879085.1). Lineage (NCBI taxonomy): Eukaryota > Viridiplantae > Streptophyta > Magnoliopsida > Solanales > Solanaceae > Nicotiana > Nicotiana attenuata. Next base: position 482,629 of record NW_017670433.1, read on the forward strand.
AAGTGACTTGTCCCGACGACGGATCTCTTTCGGCGGGGTTCTTGAGGGACTATGTCGAGAAAAAAAAATGGAATATGGAGACTCTTCCTGATGACGGATCTTTTAGACAATTTTCTTGAGGGAAGTTAGTCTAGAGAAAAGACCAAAAAGATTATTTTATTTTATTTTAGGTAGTGTAGTAACTCCCCCTTGATTTTTCTTTGGGCCACGGTTCTTTTCCAAGGGTTTAGCTTGAACCGGGTATAGGTAGTTTTTGTTTATTTTTGTTCTTTTTAGTTTTTAGATTAGGACTAATGGGCTACGAGCTAAATTTGAAGGAAAACCTTAGCGTTGATACACCTGAACACAATAGACACTAGAGTGTAACGTCTAGCTTCATTGGTTGAATCCTGTTAGAGTGCCTTAAAATTGTATGTTTGCATCTAACTTGAACACTCAAAAGAGAATGTCTTGATAAACCAATCCTGAGTGAGTCATGTGCCATGTGTGTGTGAGTTTTTACTGTATTCCATGATTCACATTTGATTCCTAGAACTTGCCATGTGTGTTTGCAACGCAAAATTGTAGTTTCATTCAGTTTTAGAGGTGATATAGGCAATTCTTTGTTGAGCCAGACATATAAAGTAAATCCACCTGAATGCAATACATCTTAGTTAACCCCGTTGAGCCTATAAGCCTGTTTCTTTGGCAACCACATTGCGAACCTTACCCAATTGTTTGAATAGCCTGCTGTTTGAACCCTTTTACCTCCCAATAAGCACTTGAATGGTATTGAAAATATGCAAAAGCAAAAGTGTGGGGTGGTGGTTTGGTTTTTGAGTGGAACCATTGAGATAGAGAAAAGGTGCTGAATTTTGAAGCATAAAAGAAGAAGCACCACGGAAAAAAAAAGAAGTTATAAATAATTATAGTGGTTGATAAGTGGTAGCTTGTACAAATTGCACCTAATGGATGGGGATGTTTTAAATAAATGTGGTGGAGTGTTTGGTTGACACAACTATGATCTTTAAGTTTAATGTAATTGTATTAAAAGTGCTTAGGGAGGTGAGTCACTATATCTAAATATATCCTACCTGTCCCTTAGCCTACATTACAACCAAGTAAGTCCTATTGATCTTAGACAGAGTGGGCTCAATTAGTAGAGTATTACACTACGGCAAGCCTATGGTGCATCTTTGTGGCATGTGAATGTTCTTTTTGAGAGTGAGCAAATTTTGTCTATCTTAGTTCCTAATTGTTCTAATTATCATTATATGTGGAACTACTCTCTTGTGTGATGTGAGGCCATGTGATTCACAAAGGAAAGGTAAGTCTTGACTTTTGTATAGAGTGGTTTGAGTAAGTGCGAATGTTGCATGGTACGAAAGATTTGACTCTTGAGGTAAAGGTTGTTCACTACTAGGTGCAACTTTTGTAAAATGTTCATGGTGTGAGTCGTTAAGGGAAAAGCTTAGGGAAGGAATTTTGATGGACTTGTTCTATCAGTCAAATCCTTCATTTTGCTTTCTATCAGTGAAGAATTTGGCCAATTTCCAGATTTCAATTTGACTAAATGATTCGTTAATTATCTGATTATTAATTAGAGAATCTTTTTCTTTTTCGTTTCATTTGATTCATCTATTTCTTTGAATCTAAATAATACAATTGGATTTACTTTTGAAAGTTCTTTTTTCATTTTTTTTTATAAATTAGACTTACTTTTGATAAGCCATTTTTTTGTTTCTTTTGAAACTCTTCGAAATAATTTTATTTTCCTTTTAAAAACTTTTAGAGTTATAAAATATTTCTTTTTGTAATTTTCCAATTTTTTTTTTCGAGTTTCCTTAAAAAATTGGGCTTCAAAAAAAGGTAA
>NW_017670433.1:484500-496800 GCF_001879085.1 Nicotiana attenuata
TAAGCTTAGTTTTTAGACTAACTTTTTGGAAGAGGGAACAAGTGTAGAGGGAGACGATCCAAACATTTAGAGTTTTTTCTATCTCCTTATTTCTTAGCAATTTTACATTATGAACAATTTAGTAGTTTTCTCTTATTTGTATGAGTAGATAAACAATTACCTAGGGTTGATGGAACCAATTGTTGGTTGAAGTTTTGACTCAACTTGTTATAATCGAGCCGGATTTATTGTATGATTGTTCAACTATGTTTTGTATGATGATTAATTGAATGGGCCCTTGATTAATCGCGTCTAATTACCTCATATTGCTTGAAAAGGAATATTAGAAAGCTGTTGAACAACACCACTTTTGGGTAATTGAAGAGATTCATTACTTGAACTTAAAAGTGGGTTTAGAGATAAAGAAACTTTGGTGGGATAATTTAGAGCTGCACATATTGTCAGCTAGAGTAGTTCGAGAGAATGCTCTAGTAAATTATTGTAGTTGATCGAGAGATAATTGCGATAACCCATAGCTCTTAATCCTCATAGAGTATTACGGCGAGATTATAGCGAAAGAGTCAAGACCTAAACTAGCAATTGGGGAAATCACTGCCCTAGACCTTTTTACCATTGAATTATCTTTGCTTTAGCTTATTGTTGTTTTTAATATTATTTGAAGTAGTTAAACAAAAAGAACCCAATCTTTATTGATCAAAATCTTGCATCTAGAAATTGGCTGAGTTGATAATAACATTGCCAAGAGTTGTAATAGATAGGTTAGTTCCCTGAGGATTCGACTCCGGACATAAAACCGGATTATATTTGCAACGACCGCTTTGTCTTTTATAATGCACGGTTGGGCGTGATCAAAATGCTACTGTATTCATGAATACAGTAGCTTAAATACATCGAATACACTCTAAAAAACCTGAAAACATAGCTATAGGAAGTAATATAGTAAATGGTAGCTACAACTAGTTAATAACCACTAAACAATAGTGGTTTGTGAAAATTTCTCAAAACTATACCTTGTGTCTACCCAAACAAAATTATTACAATCAAGTTTGGCCCACCTATTAATTATTGCGGACTAACACCTATGTCCATTTATAAGTAGCTCATTACAAAAATTAGCCAATTCACAAAATATTACTAATATTAGCCAATTAGCTATTTGTAGCAAAAAAATTATTAATTTTTTACTTTCTTTTGAGTGGATATTATTAGAATAGATTGGGTACATCTTAAGAAGCTTGAATCTCAGTTTTGGGATGATTTGGTGAAGTTTTGAGGTGGTTTGAATTGAATATTTGAAGTAAAAACTGAACATGAAAAAAAATGATATGTGTATCATACTGTGTATCACATATGTATCATATTTGTATCAATTGTGTATCACATGTATATCCATGTATATGTGTGTGTGAGATACATGCGTGATACATGTGTCGCAGCAAAATTTTTTGAACTCGATTTGATTACGAATTTTGATAAAAACCAGCCCAAATCACCTCCAATCTTCCTCAAATTTTATATTGACCTATCTATATGTTTTCAATGAATTTCAACTATACCCATTGAAAAATTTCCTTTTTTTGCTTAGATTTTTGGAATATTTTATATATTTTTTTTTGTATTTCATCACCTTATTTGCTACCTCATCCATGAATTTTCTTTCCGTCTTGCGTCTAACATTGCTAATCACGCTAAAAAATATGGAAGGTGATTTTTGCATGTGGTTCTTTGAGAGAAAGAACCTTATTTATTTGGTTTTTCAATTTTTATATGTGCTTGGCTAGTTTTGGTAAGTCTATGACTAATGGCTAGAGATTGGTAAATTGAGACTTATTTGGGACATTTGTGTAAGTTTTCCTTAGTTTTTTACCCGTTTAGTCACATTATTTTCTTAACACAATAGCAACCGACATAACATAGAGGAGGGAGTTGCATATTTGCATTCATGTCCTTTTTCTCGCCCTCCTCATTCTTCTTCCCCTTCTCCATCTTGTCCTCCTTCATCTCTCCTTCTCCTACTTCTTTTTCTTCTCCTTCTTCTGTTCCTCCTTCTGCTTCTTTATAGTGGAATGATTGGGGGAAATTGTTTACCCATAAAATAGTACAGTTGAATTTGTACGTAGTTTATAGACAAGTGAATTAATTTGATCCCAAACTGATAAATAAATTAAATAAAAATATAATACTTAGCGTTGAAATCGAGATAAGACAATATTAATCTTGATTCCAAGAGCAGAGCTTCCGGATGCAGTAGTAACAATATTAATAAGCAAGAAAATAAAATATTACTCCCTTCGATTCACAATAAGTGTCTTTACTTTTAGCACGCCCATTAAGGAAATACTAAATTCTATACAAAAATATCTAGTATGACTAAACTACCCCTAATTAAATATTTAATGTGAGGAGTAAGAAAACTTTTTAGGGATATGTACATAGGGGTTATTTTATAAAAACAAATTGAATTCTTTCTTGATTACATAACTGGGCACTTATTTTGAATCAAAATAAAAAAGTAAATTGGACACTTATTGTGAACCGGAGGGAGTATTGAGCTTTTGAACAAAGTATAATATTAGCATGTTAAAACATTCATCTCTTTACAATGGTTGTTGAGCTCTCTATTTATAATGGTGAATAGGGAACAAGGTCCTAGGATCAAGCCCCTATTAAATGACAATTATGTGGTCCATTGAAGAATATGCAATGGTAGGCAGTAAATGCCATATTCTCTGTAACGGACTACATACTTAATGCTATAAAATATTCTCCATTAAATGTCACCGGGTGGTAGGCATTTATCTCGCGTTTACGAACATCGTTCCCTTTGGAGATAAACGAGATTGTCGCCTTCGGACCTGGTTACTTTCTGCCTTCGGCTCCACGTGTCGCTATACCATGCGAGCATTTAATATGAACATATTTTACCCTATATGGTCATGGCATTTTCATAGTGGTGGTGATACGTCGGAGGATGTGAAAACAGGAAATATAAGTTGTTGAAACAATGCATATCTATGTATATCATCATGTATATTTTTTTTATATCCGTGTATCTCTTGTATATTATATCAGTGTATATCACGAAACTTTGTGTGTCATATACAATGATATTTTAGCTCTGAATTTTGACTTCAAATACTCAAAATCACCTCCAATATTCAGTAAATTTTTGTACCTAGCTTCTTCTAGGTGTTTCGAATGAGTTACAATTTACAAGTATACCCATCACAGTTGCTCATTAATCTTTTCTAGTTACTATACTAGATGACAGATCCGTGCGATGCACAGGCCCAATTGTTGCTCTTTTTTCTTATTTTCTTTCCTTTTAATATTTCTTGTTTTATTGATAATTACACTTTATTTGCCTTCCTGGTAAGAAAAATAACATAGGCATTTGTGTAATAATGTATAGAACTACATTTACCTGTATTATTTTTTTAAATCTTTTACGTTATGTGTATTTTAATTTTTCTGAAATTATATTACTATACCAATTACTTTGTGATACTTGTTGAAGTCTGATACTTTATTATACAAAGATTATATAGTACTTCAAGCGCAATGTAGAGTATTTCTACATAGGTTCTACATATTTTTATTTAAAAAAATAGTTCTCACCACCAAGCCTAAAATTGATTATAAAAAAATGATTGAAAAGTCATTTGAAAAATAAGTTGTGATGTATTTTCTCGTTGTTTAAATTGAATACATATAGTTTTACTCTTTTAGTATTTTCAATTGTGTTAATGCATTATTTTTCTTTTTATATTAATCAAAATTTGAATAATAAAACATATTCATTTTATTTCCAAATAGTTGACGAAAAAACTTTTTTTTGTTCTTTGAAATAATAATTGTAATTTTTAATTATTCAGAATTTTATAACCAGAAAATTTGTATTTTATTCTAGTTTAATGACATATCTGAATAATTTATTAAAAATAAATTAATTTTTCTATCACTCTAAATACTAATCAAATTGACCTTAAATTGAAGCATCGCAATATTTTTCTAGTTTTATTTGTTATGATTGAGATACTCTAGGGGTGTAATACAACTTTCTTTTCCATAATTATTTGTTGGGCTTTTTTAAGAATAGTTAATTTATATTTATATATTTTGAAATTTATATAATGTTGTATTATTTATTGAACGCAAAGGCTGTACCCAACTAACTTTAATCATAGAGGAAAAAGGATAATCCTGCAGTATGATACTTCTTATGCTGCCCAATATATAATAAAGCAAAAAAAATTCCCAAATTAGTTGTCTTAATCTTTTGTTTAGATTATTCTCAAATAATATTTTATAGAGGGGATCATTTTTATACAATTTGAACAATATTTAATAGTCTAGGCAATAGGCAGAGTAGTTTGAGGAAAGAAATGCAAAATTTGAATTTTTACCCGTCGAAGAAATGATGATAGATAGGAAGAGAGCCTACTGAGTTTGGGGCCGTTTGTCCAAACTTAGGAATCTGTTTATACTTGTAAATATTTTACGTGGTAATAAAAAGTTTAATTAAAAAAAAAATGTATGTAACCATTGTATGTTTCTAATCAAATAAATGTTGAATTATAAAATTACCAAACAGATAAATTTTTTTAGTTAAAAGTACTAATTGAAAAAAAAAAAAATTAAAGGTGTCAGGTAGTTTGCTTTCAAACAAAAGATTGTTAAGTTGAATAGGACGTGGGGTCCACATGAAAAATTCAGTAGTTTGGGCCACGTTACTTTTGATTTTTTCCAACATTAGAAACCCACAATCAAATCAGCAAAGGATGAAATTATATTTTTGAAATGACCATGATGCCCTTGGTCGACTTTGCTCTTCTCTCTTCTATATAATAGAAATTTTTCTAACATTTTCCTAAGATAAAATTAGAGAATTTTTCATAAAGCACCATCTTTTAGGTCTAATTAGCCATTTATAGATACCATTTGCTATATTACGTGTTATAGATACATTTTATGTTTTTATACAATGTATTTCATGTATTTAAGCTGTTGTATTCATTAATACAACCAAAAAAATAGGCGTAAAAAGTGAAATTCCAGCTAAGGTTGACATGTATTTAGCTGTATTCAAGCGGCATTAACGTTAAATACAGTAACGTATCTGCGCAAAATCTGGAAGGTTAAACTGGTTAAAACGGAAGGAAATCAAATCACATGATATTCTCCTAAATTAACTCGACAAACTAAAACGATCCCTCATTAATCTGTATTTGAAAGATACATAATAAAGATTATAGCTGAATAAAGAGAAATACATATGAATAATACAGTTGAGTAGAACTGTATACAGTTGAATACAACAAAATACAACTTAATTCATCTGAATAAAACACTTGAATACAACAAAATACAACTGAATACAGCTGAATAAAACTCTTGAATGCAACAAAATACAACTAACTTCTGCTGAATAAAATAGTTGAATATAACTAACTACAATTGAATACAGTTGTATAAAACACTTGAATACAACTAACTACTGCTGAATAAAATAGTTAAAATACAACTGATTAAAACTGAATACAAGAGAATACGCATAACTTTTTAATACATCTAAAATATATAAATGAATGCTGCTGAATACATGTGAATACAGCTGAAATATACATTCGAATACAACTGAATACAAATAGGCGATTTGGGCGATCTAGAGAGAGAAACGGCCTTGTGGCTTCGCCGTCCGGCGGCCAGCCATTAATTCCGGCTGGTCAGCCCCCTAACACATCTGCCCAACCTCCTACAACAACTACAAACAATCCCCAGCCCTCAAATCCCACAAACGAAGCCATGAATTACGCAAAAGCTGTGAACCCTACTTCGACGACCACTACCATGCAGAATCGAGCCGCTACAGTTGAACCAATTGCTCTTCGTCTATCAAAATCAACGAATTAAACTTACCTTAAGCGATTGTAATGGAGTGATAATGGAGGAGAACTAGAGAATTTGTGTGGGAGAAGAGGTATGAATCGTGGGTTGAGGGAGAAAGAATAAAGTGTATGCAAAAAGAGAGAGAGAACGTGGTTAGTCAATTTTACGGTGATTATGTGAGAGAAAAGACTAAAAAGGAGAGAGAAAAGTATTATTTAGCATATATGGTGCCTTAAATGTAGGATGTAACTATAATTAGATATTTGGCTATAAAGTATAAAAGGTATCTATATTTTAAAATGATATTTATTTAAAATAAATAGGGTACTAAGGTTTTCTATAGGGTGTAAAAATTCCATAAAATTATTCGAATCATGGAATACATGAGTCAGCACAACAAAGGACTCAATCAAGTTCGTATTTAGTGGGCTGACACGAGCCCAGTTTGGCCCATTATTTTTAATACACTTCGTGCTCATTTAATTTGAGAATAAGAGAATATAATCATGGTATAAGTTTGGGTATTGGTTTATACGATGTTTGATTTGTATGTTGAAACTTGCATAGCTAAACATGGTATAAGTTAGTAACCTAATTAGCGTATTATTTTATACCTAATATAACTTGGTATAACAATACATGGATTAAGTTATACATGCATTAAACTAAAAAAATAAAATTACTTTTTGTCTGTTCCTCAAAACCATCAACAATACCTTTTATATCTCATTTTTTGTACAAAGAACCAAACGTATGATAAAAGATTATTTGTGCATTAAAACCTTGCATTAATAATCATTATATTATAATCCCTGTATAACTTATTTGCTCGACCAAATGACCCTTTCCTTATAAAGAGAAGAGGGCAAACTTAGAGTAAATTATTTTAAATATCCTTAGAATATGTTAAAATGCACTTTCGTATTTCTGAACGAAACACTTAATATATTTGTGTTATAATTCACATTGCCAACAACAGTATATTAAGAAGTTTAAACTAAGCTTATAATAGTATATTGATTTTTCATATTTATGTAGTGTTGCTGATGAGGTTGTAGAAAGAACAAAATAGATAAATATACCCCAAGATCCACTACAATAACGGAGAGAGACTTTCATTTGCTGAATCAAATTTCTCTCTTATTAGTTTAGAAATAAATGAGTCATCTTTAATTTCATAACAATAAAATAATTTATATGATTAAAAGATATTGAAAATTAAGAGTGTAATTTGAGAAATTTTCTGTATTTCTGAATGAATCATCTGTACAAAGGACAATCTATTTATACACATGTATTCCTAAAAAAGAAAACAAAAAATAAAAGAATAGCCTATTAGATTTGTACACTTGTCCTAATATTACTAGTCTATGTCTAACAAAATAACTAACTCATTTATCCTTCTTCAGATGTCATTTTGTGTGCATGTGAGAATCTTCCAGAAATTGAGTGCTCTTTGAACGGTCCAGATTTAATCCATCAGTGCAATATTGAACAGCTGGGATGAGGTCACGTGGCATCCTATGTGGCTTATTAGAGTCAAAGTTAAGACTATGTCTTAACTTTGTTTTGTCCGCTATTTCTTCATCTCAGAGCTTCAACCTTAGCTCTTCTTCTTCATCATTTCTCTTCTGTAAATTGTTTCTTCTTCAAAATCTTTCTTCTGTAAAAACTTAGATCGATGTATTCCAACATCCCCCCTCAAGTTGGAGGGGGTAGAAGACACCCCCAACTTGCCAAGAATCATTTTGTGAGCAGGCCCTGGTAAGGGTTTGGTGAATAAGTCAGCAAGTTGCAATTTTGAGGGAATAAAAGAAAGAGAGATGAGACCGGAGAGAAATTGTTGCCGCACAAAGTGGCAATCGAGTTCCACGTGTTTAGTCCTTTCGTGAAACACGGGATTCCGGACGATATGGATAGCAGCTTGACTATCAGAGAAAATGGGAACCGGAATCGGAGGAGGAACAGAGAGATCTGTGAGCAAACGAGTCAACCAGGTGAGTTCTGCAACTAGACGCCGCATGGAGCGATATTCCGCTTCTGCGAAAGAGAGAGAGACAGAAGCTTGTTTCTTGGATTTCCAAGACACCGGAGAGCTACCTAAACTGATAAAGAACCCACTAACGGACCGGCGACTATCTCGGCAAGAGGCCCAATCTGCATCACAGAAAGCCAAGAGATCAAAAGAGGGATGAGCATTGAGAAACAGTCCTTGCCCGGGGCTGGAGCTAATGTAACGAAGAACACGCAAGGCAACAGTGAAATGACCAATGCAAGGGCGTTGCATGAACTGGCTGAGAGTGAGAACAACAAAGGAGAGATCTGGGCATGTGTGAGTCAAATAGTTGAGCTTACCCACCAAACGACGATAAAGAGAAGCATCAATCAATGGAGGACCAGAATCAGCAACTAATTTGGAAGATGGATCCAGAGGTGAAGAAACTGATGGGAGATTGTAGCAGTCAAACTCGTGGAGCAAATCAATGGTAAATTTCCTTTGAGTAATAATCATACCCTTTTGTTTTCGCAAAATTTCCATGCCTAAAAAATAATGGAGTGGCCCAAGATCCTTCATTTTGAACTCAGAATGCAAGAATTCTTTGAGGTCTGTTAATTCAGCAATGTTGTCCCCTATAAGCAATATATCATCGACATAGACTGCAACAATAGAAATGAGAGGACCTGTTCTCTTAAAGAATAGAGAATAGTCATTAAGGGAGCAGAAAAGCCCTTGAAACTGAGTGCCCCGGCAAGCCTGGCATAACATTGCCTTGAGGCTTGCTTCAATCCATAAAGAGACCTCTTAAGTCGACAAACGTGGTTGGGACTTGGGGAGGGTAAACCGGCAGGAAACCTCATATAAACCTCTTCTTGCAACTCCCCATGTAAAAAGGCATTGTTTACATCAAATTGAGATATAGACCAACCTTTCTTGACAGCAATAGAAAGTAAACATCTGATTGTTGTCATCTTGACAACTGGAGAGAAGGTTTCTGTGTAATCAATACCTTCTCTCTGAACATCACCTCTTTTAACCAATCGAGCCTTGAGTCTTTCAATAGTGCCATCAGCATTTTGTTTGACTTTATAAACCCATTTACAGGGTAATGCCTTTTTCCCAGTAGGCAGTAGAACCACATCCCAGGTAAGATTCTCTTCTAAAGCCTTAAGTTCAGAGTTCATAGCTTGCACCCAACCTGGGTTAGAACAAGCCTGAGAGTAGGAGGTGGGTTCTGTAATAGAGGAGACTGATTGGAGGAGATGTTGATTAGAACTAGTGAGGGCAGAGAAAGCAAATGGAGATGGGAACAAGGAGAGGTGAGACAAGAAGTGGTGACATCAGTGAGAAATATGTTGTTGTAAACATAATTCTTAAGATAACTAGGTAGAGTCCCTATATTATCTCTACTGGATCTCCTAAGGGGAACAGGAGGGGAAGGAGGGATAGGAGAGGTAGAAGAAATAGGAGAGGGAGTAGTCTGGTGAGAGGAGGAACTAGGTGAATGATCAGGTGTAGAGCAGTCTTGTGGTACAGTGGAGTTTTGTTGTGTGGGAGCATCAGAGGTGAAAGGAGGTATAGGGAATGTAGGACCATGATATACAGAGGTAGTATCTTGACACATATGGGAAAAGGGAAAGGTGTGTTCAATGAAATGAACATCCCTGGAGACAAAGAAATTCCTGGTGGTGAGGTTCAATAACTTATATCCTTTCTGACCATTAGGATATCCCATGAATACACGTAACGAACCGACTGGTCGTTTTGTATTTCCAAACCCCGTTCCCTTACATAATACTTTCCGCACTTGCTTTAGCTAATTTATGACTTGCGGGGACGGGTGGTTCGGAAGTTAGAAGAGTTTTGAGCAAGAATAAGCCTAGTTGTTTCTTTAAGTTTCTTTAAAAAAGGCCAAGTTTGACTTCGGTCAACATTTTGGGGAAACGGACCCAGAATCGTGATTTGGCAATTTCTGAGGGTCCGCGGGAAAATATGGGACCTGGGCATATGCCCGGAATCGAATTCCGAGGTCCCTAGCCCGAGTAATGAATTTTTTCGTGAAATTGTTAAGTTAAAGTTTCAAAGATTTAAATAAACTAAGAAATCATTGTTTTCATAGGTATCGGGTTCGGATTTCAATTCTGAAACTTGGTACGAGTCCGAAATATCAGTTAAGACCTACCCGTAAAATTTGGTGTCCATCCGAGTAGTTTAAGGGCGTTTTGACCCGTTGAAGGAGAATTAAGAACTTGAAGTTCAATGAATTGATTCATTTGGTTTTGGGGGTTGATTCCTCGATTTAGTGTTGTTTTGAGTGTTTCGAGGGTTCGAGTAGGTTCGCCTCGTGAATTTAGACTTGTCGGTATGTTCGGGCGGGGCTCGGGAGCCCCGAGCGTCAAATGGTCGAGGTTCGAGTGAAGTTGAAAACTTAGGAAAAAGCCTCATCTGCTGCTTCTGTCATAACCGCTTCTGTGGCTCTTGGACCGCAGAAGCGAGACCGCAGTAGCGGTCGTTTATCGCAGAAGCGGAAGGGGCCAGGCCCAGGGGAAACCGCAGGAGCGGACCCCTGACCGCAGAAACGGTCCATCCGCCCAGGCCCAGAACCGCAGAAGCGGTGGCCTTTCCGCTTAAGCGGCCTCGCAGAAGCGAGGTTTAGACCGCAGAAGCGGCCCAGGCCCCCTTGGCCTTTTCCGCAAAAGCGGCTCACTTCCGCAAAAGCGGAACCCGCAGAAGCGTGATTCCTTCCGCAGAAGCGAAAATCACTGGGGGCAGAAGGGTTCACTAATACGAACCCAAACTCATTTCTCTCATTTCTCACTACACACTTGGGCGATTTTGGGGGTTTCAAAGAGAGAGTTTCCACATATCATTGCAAGGTAAGTAATTCCCGCTCACTTTCAGTTCAAATACATAAACATTAGGTAGATTAAACACTAAAATTAGGTAAAAATCAAGAGATTAGAGTTAGACCTAGGGTTTAGTCAAAACTAAGATTTAATCCTATAATTTACTATGAAATGAACTAGAAATCACATATTTGTGATCCTTAGGTGATAGAGAACAACTTCTTTCGAAAAATATTGGAATCCGGGTATGTGGGCCCGGGGTCGGAGATTAGGAAAACTTGTATTTATGGTTAGGAAATTGCTTAAATAATTATAATTTAACCTTGTAAGCTCTTATTGACTAGTTGTTGCTTATTTTAATTAGTTGGTGCTCGTTTGGCTACGAATTGAGGGTTGGGCCTATTCTTGATATCGGAAGTGCACTTCGGAGCGAGGTGAGTCTCCTTTCTAACCTCGTAAGAGGGAATTGTCCCCTTAGGATTGATGTTTGAGTGTTTATTGCTAAATGCGGGGACTACGCACGCGTTAGGTGACGAGAGCCCGTGCGTAGTTACTACTATGATAAATGTCCGGGTAGCTTAGGGCCTACAACATGCCTATTAAATATATCTCTTATGTTAAATCATTGTTATGAACACCTAGCGTGTACTAGAGACTTAAAAGGGGATAGGAGCATACTTGTATAGTTAATTAAGTTTGATTTGGTATTCTTGACCATTTATGTGCAATGTGTGTGAACTTGATATTTCATCCTTATTTGTGGATCGGGCCGATCGCCTCGGTATGAATAGATGCATCTATAGGTGCGCCGTCGACCCTGGGCAAGTGCACAGTTTATTTCTGTTGGATCGGGCCGTCGCCTCGGTATTATGTGCGCATGTAAATTGTGGAAAAGCACATGCTTTAATTTGCCATTATCTCATATGATAAATTATAAACTTGATGCTGTAAAGTTCTTGACTTATACCACTTGCCACAAACTGTTGATACTTGTAAATTCCATGATTTGAATATATATATATATATATTAATTGACCTTAGAAAGTATCGAGTCGACCTCTCGTCTCTACTTCTACGAGATTAGACGGGATACTTACTGGGTACATATTGTTTATGTACTCATGCTACACTTCTGTACTTAAATGTACAGGATTTAAGTCAGGTGGATCCGGACATCACTCTGGTGCATATCAGTGAGCGCATCTGGGACTTCTACGGTGAGCTGCACTCTCTTCTTGCCGATCCGCAGCCGAAGAAGTCTTCCTTGTATTTTTTTTTTTGTTATTGTTTCTGTCTATCCTGATTCAGACAGTAGGATAGGGCATTATTCATTTTGTGTATATTCTATTAGTTGCCTGTAGCTTGTGACACCAGGTTCTGGCACACACAGTAGTAGACGTTATTTTGGGTTGTATAACTGTCTTTACATTTTATTGATCTTTATTAGTTTATGACTTTAATTGGGGGGAAAATCTACTATAATGGTTTTTGGTAAGGGTAACATGAGAATTTAATTATACTTCCGCGTTGGCTGGCCTGACAAATGGTGTCTGGCGCCATCATGAC
>NW_017670433.1:499840-502767 GCF_001879085.1 Nicotiana attenuata
AGAGTAGGAGAATAATTAACATTCCCAAACATAGAGAGTTAGCCTCACATACCTTAACTTCCTGCTCTTGAGCATAATACAACATTCGCCAACCCTTTCAACTTTAATATATATCAATACAAGTCAAAGGGATTCCAAATTAGCAACAATAGTCATGTTTTGGTCACTTAGGCATTTTATCAAACACTCGGTGGCATAAAGCTTCATAGCCCTTATTATGGTGTCTCTACACCCAATAACCCATTCTCTTGCTCCTAGATAAATTCTAAAGTCTCAAATGGTTATAATCAACATTATTCTTTATCACCCATAAGGTAATCAACACCCATAACCAATAATAACCAATCAACAACCCAAACCTATCACCGTTCATGCTTTTCTATCAAATCCATCAAATCATATCTCATGAACTAGAGTCTATAATCATTAATTCAATGATAGAATCAATCAGAGGGTGAAGATATTACCTTTTTGACGTTCAATCTTCTTGAATTCGAGTTCTAGGGTTTCTTCTCTCAACAATGGTGTCCCAATCGAATATCTAATGATATGGAGGGTTTACCCATGTTAATAAGATGTTGGAAAATTGAAATTAACTTAGAATCACCATTAGAACTTACCTTGGGTGGTAGAGGGACCCTCAAGGAGTTAGGTTTTTGAGAGTTTTCCTTTCTAGAGCAAGTTTTTATGTTTTGGGGCTGTGGGGGACGAAATATGGCTAAAAAAATGACTTCCCAAGTCGGCCACCGCGTCCCAGTAGGCCTGACCGCGGTCCTGACCGCGGTAAATCGCTGGAGCACTGCCTCACGACCGTAGTCGCGGTCAAACGCGGCCGAACGTGGTGGTTACGCACCATTCTGTAAAACGGGCATAACTTTTTGCACAGAGCTCTGTTTGGGCTTCACAATATATTGTTGGAAAGATATTTCAAAGACCGACAACCTTCATGCTTTGGGTTTTCCCAAATTCCTTACACACTTTAACTAAACTCTGCTGGAAGAAGGACCTTCTGCAAACTTAGTTGATTTTGTCGAATCTTATGCACCTCACTTTCCATCTTGATTTTGAAACAACTATTTTCACCCATAATCATCCCGATAGGACTTCATATGTCTAAAATATAACCTTAATACTCCTTTAACTCATTCATACCTAATCCGAATGTGCGGGGTGTTACATTATCTCCCCCTTGGGATCATTCAACCTCGAATGATTATCTTGACTGTAACTTTTGCTAACTCCGAACCTTAAACGGGTCTGGTGGAAACATGAGCTTTCATTAACACTTGCATACTAAACATAATGAATACATGATTACTGAACTGTTGAGATACTGAACTGAATGACTACTGCATTGACTGAATATTGGTCTGCCATGGATACGTGAATGCTGAACAATATGGATATCTGAATATTGAACTGGCACGAATAATTGAGTATTGAACTAACATCAATATCTGAGTACTAAGTTGGCATGGATATCTAAGTATTGGACTGACATGAGTAGCTGAGTATTGAACTGACATGAGTATGTGAGTACTGAACTTACATGAGTATTTGAGTGCTGAACTGACTTGAGTATCTGAGTACTGGACTGACTTGAGTATCTGAGTACTGAACTGACATGAGTATCTGAGTACTAGAAACTTGAATGTTATAACATGACATGTGAAATACTGGCTGTACCACCGCTAATTCTGGTGGCAACTACAACTCATAAACTAGTTGACCGATCCTTCACAAGATTCTATATGGCCCAATATAGCAGGGACTATGCTTCCCCTTCTTCCCAAAACTCATCACCCCTTGCATAAGCGAAACTTTTAGAAACACCCAATCATCAATTTAAAACTCTAGGTCTCTATGCCGCACGCTCGAATAGGACTTTTGGCGGCTCTGAGTTATCTTCAAATGCTCTTGAATCAACTTAACTTTCTCTATAGTCTGATAGACCAAATTTAATCCTAACAACTCCTCTTCACCAACTTTGAACCAACTAATTGGTGATCTACACCTTCGTCCATACAGAGTCTCACGTGGTGCCATCTTGATACTACAATGGTAGGTGTTATTATTAGAAAACTCAATGAGAGGTATGTGATCATCCCAATTACTGTTACCATCAAGGACATATCCTCAACTGTCTGAATAATGTGCTCTGCCTGGCCATCTTTCTGAGGATGAAAAATGTTGGCCCAAGAACAGGTGAAGTTTTGAAGAATGACAAATGACCTCAGTCATGGACCAGGTCCATCTTGTGAAGCACAGTCATGATCAACCTACACATGTGTGATGCACGTGAAGGAGATAAGTCCTACTGATCAAGCAGCAATATCTCCTGATCTGATCGAAAAGGTTGCATATTTGATAAGGGGAGAAAGTCTCCTTATATGAAGAGAACACAATCTAGGATAAAGATAGTGTTGGAGTTTGAGATCTTCAAGGACTCAGCTACGATAGAAGATCAGCGATTGAGTCCCAATCAAACTCTGATTACTAACCTATTAAAAGACAGTGATTGTTCTCTTTTACAGGTGTTGCACAAACGCAGAAGTTAAACTAAATTGAGAGCAAAAGAGCAAGGCGATTTTGCAAGCAATTTATGTGAGATTTGAGTGTGCACTCCTGAAGCTACTTGAACGAGATAGAAGAACCAATTCCATTGTGTCTTTCTTTTATTCTAGTTCAATTGTAGTAGGTGGTTTAAAATTGTACCTTTCAGCTTTCATAGAAGCAATTGTATTAGGTACTTAGAGTGTTCAAGTTATATGCTAACTTGAAGTTGTCGCAACAGTTGAGGCTGTATGCTACAACGGGATTAGAGTTAATCCTTAGGTTTACAAAGAGTTTTGTAAATGTTGTTTTGGCTCAGTGATTTTAGTGGAAGTTTGGAAAAATCCTACTGAGTAGTAGGTCGTGGTTTTTTC
>NW_017670433.1:506351-507325 GCF_001879085.1 Nicotiana attenuata
GCATCTAGGTTCCAAGACCCAAGGACATAGTCAGTTATTAGGTACAAAATGGATACTTCAGAAACAAACTTGATGAAGATGGAACAGTTAAAAGAAACAAGGCAAGACTGGTGGTCCAAGTTTACAGCCAAGAGGAGGGCATACATTATGATGAGACTTTTGCTCCAGTTGCAAGACTAGAGGCAATCAGACTCCACATAGCCTTTGCAGCACACATGGAATTCACTCTTCATCAGATGGATGTCAAAAGTGCCTTCCTGAATGGCTACCTGAAAGAAGAAGTGTTTGTGAAACAACCTCCAGGGTTTGAGAGCAAGGAATGTCCTGAGTGTCACACCTCCTTTTTCACTACACCCGCAAGGGCGTAAAGGAGTTTTTCCACTTAAAGGACAATCGGAACGCGATTTATTATTAAGATTCAGAGTCGCCACTTGGGAGATTAATGGTGTCCCAAGTCACCGGTTTAGAATCCCGAACCGAGGAAATTATGACTCTGTTAACAGTCCGCGAACCAGAAATCTGGGTAAGGAATTCTGTTAACCCGGGAGAAGGTGTTAGGCATTCCCGGGTTTCGTGGTTCTAGCACGGTCGCTCAACTGTCATATTTGGCTTATTTATTTGATTTTAGTACATGTTTTAATCTATATGCCTTTAACTTTGAACCGCTTTTATTATTATTTTTTAAGAGAATTGCAACGTCATGAAAACACGTCTCGAATCGCGTCACATAAATGCACCCGCAATTTTTGACACATTTTCGACTTCGTTGAGATTTGGATTTGGGTCACATAAATGTGCACCCGTATTTAAGAAGGTAAGATTATTAAAAACGTGCCTAAAGTGACTAGCGTGTTATTATCTTTGGGGAAGGCCGTGAAATTCGCTAAACGGCCCATCCCGAGGTCTAAGTATTTAATATAGCCATTTAAAGAGGGCCCCGCGATCATGTGTTTTGTTTAGCGAGGCTCATCTCT
>NW_017670433.1:508634-513371 GCF_001879085.1 Nicotiana attenuata
ACTACTGAACCACCAGCTAGTTCAAACTACTCAGATCCGAAAAAAGTTGAAAATGATCTAAGAATAAGCAATGAAACAGTAACCCTTTTTAGAGTTTTGGTTTTTTTTTCTATTGTTTTTTGGTTTTTCTTTGAAGAAAGCTAAGATCTAAGAGGAGTTTGGATCTGAATTTGAATTTCAGATCTGTGGAACTTGAAGATATTTTTTGGGGGAGGATTTTGAGCTCCAAACTTGTGAATCAAGGCAAATGAATGCCTATTTATAGGTGAATTTAGGGTCCAATTTCAGATTTTCCCTTTACCCATTAGTCCCTATTTTAATTCTATTTTTTACCCTTTATTTTCTGACTTGTTACACGAGTAACTACCCTAAGTTTACTGAAATAAGCACTATAGTCCATCCTAGAAGGTTCTATACCCATTACAAATCCTATTCTACCCTTAGCTTACTTCAACAATTACCAAATCTGATTAAACTACCCTTTTTCCATGCCTAAACTACCCTTAGCACCCCCTGAAATTACTGAGCTAAACCAGGCCATCCTAAACTAACACCTATCAATGCTAAACAATGCTAAATACTGAATTAAGGCCTTGCTAATGATAACTACTGATTAAACGAGGCTAACTGACTAACTCAAACATTAGAAAAAAAAAATCAAAACCAGCAAACCCTAAACAGGATTGACTAAGACGACTAATGAAGAATTATGACGATGAACCACAAACTGAAAACAAGCATTTAGCAGGACAGATTCAAAACGAAAAAAAAAATTAAAACTAAAACCTAAGATTTAACAGAACAGGATTAAATTAAGCCAACAACATTAAGCTCAAGCTAAGAACAATTACAAGAACAAGAAGAAAAAGCACACACATAATCAAAGACAGAATCGAACAAGACTTACTGATTTTGAGCATTCGACTGACCATGAGACGAATTTTGACCAGCTATCTGTTGTTTGAATCCTCCGGGATTCTTGACACGTAACATCCCTAATCGTGTGTTTTCAAAAGAAAACATGTGATTAGGGAAATTACGGTCCAAAATCCCCAAGATCTCTGAGCTAGGGTTCTGCCGGACTTTGGGACTTAAAATTCGTAACGTTCCGGGCAGATTCGAGACAAGTGGCTATGGGGGTTGGGTAGAGGAGACTTAAATGAACCTAGGGTATCGATTTGGGACCATTTGGCATACTTTGGGTCTTGGCCGGAAAATATTCAAATCGAGATTCGACCAATTCCAGGCATATTCGAGAGAAACTAACCGGGGATTTGGATAGGGAAAGGGAAAAGGGACCTAGGGTATTAATTTAGACCGATTTGTGAGAAGTTGTGTCATGGCCGGAAAAATCTTCGATCTAATATTCGACGCTTTGGAGTGGGATTCGAGACAAACCAAGACGGGGGTTGGAAAGAGGAGAGGACACTGGTTCTAGGGTGTAAATTTGGGATGATTTGGACGCCGGCTGCCGCCGTGAGCGATTTCCGGCCGGCGGCGGACGGTGGAGGGACGGTAGTAGACGGCGGTGTTACGGTGGTAGGCGGCGGTGTTAGGGCGGGTCTCTGAGGGATGGGGTGAGAGAGAGAGACGAAGGGGTGGGGGGTAGAGGTTCGGACATATAAATATTAAACAAACCCCAGTTCCGGACCGTTGGATCAACAGAGATCAACGGTCCTGATTTGGTCTGTTAAAGCGGGGTCGTTTTGGATTACTGGGGAAGAGACCGGGTTCTGGGGGCGGGTCGTGGGCCAGTTTGGACGGGTATGGGAGTGGGTTTGGGGATAACGTTTGGGCCTGGGGCTTGGAAATTAAAGATGGCCCAACAGACTTATATTTCTATTTCTTTTCAATTTCAAATCTTTTCTTTTTTTTCTAAATAAAACCTATATTAATTTTAAACCAAAATTATCCTACCAAATTAGATTAATGTTCAAAATAATATTTACAACAACTAATTAAGTACCAAATTAAAAGAAAATTGCAAGATTCGCAGCCAAATGCAAAATGCGTTATTTTTGTGATTTTCTATTTTTTGTAACACAAATAGATTACTAACTAATTTAAAAAAAAATGCCCAATTAAATCCTTGATGCAAATGCAACATATTTATTGTATTTTTCATGAATAAAATAAACATGCACAAACAAATGCAAACAATTAACACAAAAATGCCACCAAATTCACAAAAATGCAAATAATGAAAAGAAGTAATTTTATTTTGAATTTATGGGAATAATTCATATAGGGCAAAAATCACGTGCTCACAATAGGCATGATATCTATTAATTCAGGGACGGAGGAATAAACTGATTGCAAAAAAAAGAATTGTTGGTTGTAAGCTCTGCGTGTGTTTAAACAAATTACCACTGATTTTAGACTTAGGAGCGAGTGGGCGATCAAATTTAGTTGATAGCTCCTATAGGCATGCTTTCTAGGCGTTACTGATTTTGTCGCTGTTATTATCATGCAGAGATCCTATGGGCAGGTCATCTATATGCAATTGGTTATTTTAAATCCTATAAGCAGATTTGCCTAGTGACAGATGCATATGCAAAATGCAGGAAGTCCTATAGGCATCTTATCTATATGATATGTAGAGTTTCAGCAACGATTTATGGGCATGGTATTTATACGAAATGCAGAAAACCTATGAGCATGGTATCTATGTGAGATGTAGAGGTTTGAAGTAGTAAGTTCTACAAACATACCATCTATATGAGATGCTGAATTTTGAAAGTAAATACCCTAAAACATGGTATCTACATGAGATGCTGAATTTTGAAAGTAAATATCCCTAAAACATGGTATCTACATGAGATGCTAAATTTTTGAAAGTAAATATCCTAAAACATGGTATCTACCCCTTTGCATGCATTCAATCCCATCCCTTCCACTATACACCCCCAGTAGTTATTACAAATATTATTACAGACCGAACGGATCAGAGGAAAGAATAAAAATTATCATTGATTACATCTACATCTAATCAGCCTAATCCAGACTCAGAGTCTAATAATATGAGATAAACCAACTTCCAGGATCGGATTTTCCAAAGCCTTCTCTTATTTGGGATGTGTCAAAGTTCCAAGGAACTTCAAGAGTTCCAGGCAATGCTTACATCCCAAATATCATTGCAGAAATCAGATTATAGTGCAGTGTGGAAGGGCCAGCCCTCAAATGTCCATGTTCAGAGGGAACTCAAGGTCCCAAGGCAAGGCGCATAGGAGGGGGGCAGAACTTAGAGACTAGGAGTGAGTGTAAGTGTAATTGAAGGGAATTAGGGGGTGTGGGGGCATGGCAGGCTGGTGGTCATGCCCAGCAATTGGGATGCTGGCACACCCCTGACCAACCTGTCAGCCTTAGAATTGGGGAGTTAAGACCTTATTAAAGGTCAAGTTCAGCCCTGGACAGCAATTGGAATGCTGCCAGGCCATACCTTAACTCAGCACACATAGGGGAATGGGGTATGGGAGCAATTGTTCATACTAGCAGCAAGAAGCTAAGAAAGAGCAGGCAAAAGCATGTAGGTACTTCAAAATTAACTTTGCAGAGGATTGAAAGCAGGCATGGATACAGGGACTGTAAACAAACACATTAGAAAGATACTGAAATTAATTTTAGGACATACCAGTTCAAAGAAGCAAGTAAGGAGAAACAGTAGCCTTATGAAAGCCAAAGTGCAGTCAAGAAGCCAGAGTATAAGTTTAGAAGAGAGTTATGATTTTTGTGTGCTTAATCGTGTGTGGAGGATTATTCCCATCGTGTGTGCTTTGTGTTAAAGAGTCATGTATTTATAGTGCAGAAAAGAAGCAGAAATAGGTAAGAAAATAGTTTGAAAATCAATCACACAAGGTTTCCCTTTAATTAAGGGATTCTGATTTCAAACGGGCAAAGTAAATAAGGATAGATATTAATTAAACACTTTTCAAAGTAGTGCAAGAAGGGTAAATACATACTAGTTATTTAAGGAAAGGGTTTGACAGTACACGGTTGTGCAAATTAAGGAAAGGAAATCAATTGACAGCCAAGCAATCATGAGTCAAAAATTTTGCATGAATGAACCAAGTCAGAAAAAAGGTAAAGAGAGGCTCTTAATTAAAAAAGAAGCAGTAACAATCAATTAACCCCAAAACAAACTGATTCAATCACAAGTTAGAAAGCCTTTTGAAGAAAGGTTCATCACATATAAAAACATGCAGACACGTTTAAACATTGAAAGAACTGTCATGCTATCCAGAAAAAGTCTAGTATAGAAGAGTCCAGAGTCTTACACAAAAGGGTTCGAACTCAATACATGGATCCAAAGTGAGTTTGAGAGAGTCTAAGGCTCAAACAGAACCCTGGTCTAAACACACAAGACCAAACTCGCCAAAACCCCCAAAATCCTAGGGTTTTGACTTGAATCAGATGCAAAGAAGACAAAAATGAGGGAACAAGCAAATACAGTAGAAAGTTCAAAGTAAACAGAGTAAGGAACTTAATTCGAAACATAATGAGAGCAAAAGAAACAGTAGAGGAAAACATGTTTAAGCAGGTATTCTAGAGGAAACTTAAAAGGTAAAAAAATAATAACAACACTTAATGAACACGGTAGGAAAATACAGTAAGCGAGATCATAGTGGAAGGCAAATAGCCGAACATAGTGGGAAAGCATGTGAAAACATAGCATAGAAACATGGTAGAAGGAAGAACAAAATATAGCAAACATAGTAGAAGAACATGTGTAAAAAGGAA
>NW_017670433.1:514800-565683 GCF_001879085.1 Nicotiana attenuata
TTTAATTAAGCAATTAAATCTGGGCGTTGATCCTCAATCAACAGCTCAGATTTAAACGGGAGGAGCCGGGGTCAATCAGGTATCTGGGCTGGTTGGTTCAGATGGGGTATTGGGCCATTTGGTTAATAACAATCTGATGTGTGGTGGGGTTAAATAGGGCTATAATTGAAATGCAAATGGGGTTGTTTGTTAAAAGAACCAATTTCACCTCTTATTATTTTTATAAGATAGTAAAAAATATTGAAAATAAATTAATGGTACTTGGACAATCAATGACATGTTAAATATGTAATGTAAAAATACTAAAATGATTATGATTATAAATGTTGTATAATTGTAAAAGATAAGGTTATAATTGCAATTATATGCAATTTAGCTTGAAAATACCAAACAAAATCAAATAAAAAATACGCAAAAATTACCCTAAATATCTTAGTGTAAATATGAGAATGAAATAAATTATTCACAAAAAAATGCTGGGTTTGGGAATAATTATTGAATTTTGTAGTGTAAAAATATAGACAATAAATTTTAATAATCTTTAAAATTAAAGAAAAATACCAAAACTTTTGGCATGCTTATACATTGCTATTTTGAGAATATTTTGAGTATAAAAAATAGAGGGAAAAATTGGTATCAACAGCCGCCCTCTTTCACCCGGGAAGGATGAAAGAGTGTCGGCGTAAAGACATGGAGACAATGCTTAGTCTCGGAAGGCAGAAAGGTAGCCTTATGCAATGCAAGGAAATGCGGGATGGAGGTAGTGCTTAACCTCGGAAGGCAGAAAGGTAGCCTTATGCAATGCAAGAAATGCAGGTGGAGGTAGTGCTTAACCTCGGAAGGCAGAAGAGTAGCCTTATGCAATGTACGAAATAAAGGTGGAGGTATAATGAAATTTCTTAGCTGAGAGATGATAGCTGATAGCTGATTGCGTCATTGTGGCTGCTGGGGATGCCGTGCGTGGGTAGCACTTGTAAATAGGCAATGATTCTGAGAGTTGTATTCCTGAAAAAGTACGAGTATTAAATTGTATCTGATGACTTTATGTCTCGGGTGCCTGCATCCAAAGAAAAATCGTGAGTTTTGCAAAGGGGGAAGGTTAGTTCGTCTTCCTGTGGACTTCGCTTGTCCTACTCGGCTCTTGCTTTCATTGGGGTAGCGTCGCTAAACAAAGCAATTTTGATAGTAGCCATGCATGATTTAGTAAAAATATGATGTAAATACATAATTTAAAATGATTTTCTTTTAGATGAGCCGACGACTGCGACGCGGTTCAAGACATTGCGACCTCTTTTGTTCCAGAATTTTGAGGGTCCTCCTCAAAATTCTGCCCCAGTTTACTGGGCTGGTTACTCTGACGGTTGCGTGCGATGAATGGTTGAAAGTCAACTTCAAAATTTTGAGGGTCCTCCTCAAAATTCTGCCCCAGTTTCCAATATCGGGGAAAATGAAATTTTTATTGAATTGTGACCGAACCCATAGGGCTGCCTACGTATCCCCTCTTAAACGAGAATCAGGTCAAGCGCAGTTCAAATTTCATCATACAGAAATTATAATGATTACACATAATAATGCTTGACTGCATCTGAATTAATTGGCTTTGGCCAGACTTCTCCATCCATTTCTGCGAGTATAAGGGCTCCTCCTGTTAGGACCCGGTGAACCATGTACGGGCCTTGCCAGTTAGGAGAGAACTTTCCTTTGGCCTCATCTTGATGCGGAAAAATCTTCTTCAGCACCAGCTGCCCCGGTGTGAATTGTCTCGGCTTGACTCTTTTGTTGAAAGCTCTGGACATCCTGTTCTGATACAATTGACCATGGCAAACTGCATTCAGTCTTTTCCCGTCTATAAGGGCTAACTGCTCATAGCGACTTTTTACCCATTCTGCATCTTCAAGTTCCGCTTCCTGTATAATCCTCAGGGAGGGAATCTCTACCTCGGCTGGGATGACTGCCTCGGTACCGTAAACCAACATATAGGGAGTTGCCCCAGTTGATGTGCGGATTGTGGTACGGTATCCCAATAAAACAAAGGATAGCTTTTCGTGCCACTGCTTGTGTTTCTTTATCATTTTCCTTAGTATCTTCTTGATTTTCTTATTGGCCGCTTCTACAGCTCCGTTCATCTGAGGTTTGTAGGCTGTAGAATTCTTGTGCTTGATCTTGAATGTCTCACACATTGCTTTCATCAGATCACTGTTGAGATTGGAACCATTATCAGTGATGATTGACTCTGGGATGCCGAACCGGCAAATGATACGGTCGCGGACAAAGTCTGCCACAACCTTCTTGGTCACTGCCTTATATGATGCTGCTTCAACCCATTTGGTGAAATAATCAATTGCCACTAGAATGAACCTGTGCCCGTTTGATGCGGTAGGCTCGATAGGCCCGATGACATCCATTCCCCAAGCGGCGAATGGCCATGGTGAGCTTGTTGCATTAAGCTTGTTAGGAGGCACCTTTATCATGTCTGCATGAATCTGGCAGCGATGGCACTTTCGAACATACTGGATGCAGTCCGTCTCCATAGTCATCCAAAAATAACCAGCTCGGAGTATTTTCTTGGCTAAGACGAAACCATTCATGTGCGGGCCACAGGTCCCTGCATGAACCTCTCCCAACAACCTGGATGCTTCCTTTGCTTCGACACATCTTAGTAATCCCAAATCGGGAGTCCTCCTATACAGGATTCCTCCGCTGTGAAAGAAGTGATTGGATAGCCTCCGCAGTGTGCGCTTTTGAGTAGTGTTTGCAAATTCTGGGTATTCTCCTGTTGCCAAATATTCCTTAATGTCATGAAACCATGGTTTTCCATCTGCTTCTTCCTCGACGTGAGCACAGTAGGTGGGTTGATTCTGGATTTTTACTGGGATAGGATCAATGAAGTTCTTATCCGGATGTTGAATCATGGATGATAGAGTGGCCAATGCATCGGCGAACTCATTCTGGACTCCGGGGACATGCCGGAATTCTGTCTTTGTAAACCTCTTCCTCAACTCCTATACATGATGCAAATACGGGAGTATTTTGGAGTTCTTGGTTGCCCATTCTTCTCGAACCTGATGTATGAGCAAGTCTGAATCCCCGATCACTAGTAACTCTTGAATGTTCATATCAATGGCCAGCTTGAGCCCTAAGATGCAGGCTTCGTACTCGGCCATGTTGTTGGTGTATGGGAACCTGAGTTTGGCGGACACCGGATAATGCTGACCTGTTTCTGATACTAGAACTGCTCCTATGCCAACTCCTTTAAAGTTTGCTGCTCCATCGAAAAACATTCTCTAGCCATCATAGGATTCTGCAATGTCTTCTCCTATGAAAGAGACCTCCTCGTCAGGAAAATACGTCTTTAGAGGCTCGTATTCTCCGTCCACGGGATTTTCGGCAAGATGATATTCCAGTGCTTGTCCTTTAATCGCTTTCTGGGTCACGTAGATAATATCAAATTCACTCAGCAGGATTTGCCATTTGGCTAGCTTGCCAGTGGGCATGGGCTTCTGAAGATATATTTCAGCGGATCCATTCTTGATATGAGGTAAGTGGTATAGGCACAGAAATAGTGCCTCAACTTCTGAGCCACCCAAGTCAGAGCACAACAGGTGCGTTCTAATAGAGAATACCGGGCCTCGTATGGAGTGAACTTCTTGCTGAGGTAATAGATGGCTTGCTCCTTTCTCCCTGTTTCGTCGTGTTGCCCCAGAACACAACCGAATGCTCCATCCAATACTGCAAGGTAGAGCAAGAGCGGTCAGTCCGGTTCGAGCGGAACCAGAACTGGCGGCGTTGACAGGTATTCCTTGATTCTGTCGAAGGCTTTTTGACAATCATCAGTCCATTTAGTGGCAGCGTCCTTCTTCAACATTTTAAAGATTGGTTCACAAATGACAGTAGACTGGGCTATGAACCGGCTGATGTAGTTGAGTATTCCCAAGAAACTTATAACCTCTTTCTTGCTCTTTGGCGGCGGCAATTCTTGAATGGCCTTACCTACGACGGGTCCAGTTCTATTCCTCATCGACTTACGATGAACCGAAGCAATTTTCCGGCAGGAACCCCGAATACACATTTGGCGGGATTCAGTTTCAGGTTGTACCTTCTCAATCTGTTAAAGAACTTCCTCAGATCTTCCATGTGGCCAGTGGCTTTCTTGGATTTGATGATGACATCGTCTACATACACCTCGATCTCTTTGTGTATCATGTCATGGAAAATAGTAGTCATGGCCCTCATGTAGGTGGCCCCAGCATTCTTTAATCCAAACGGCATCATCTTGTAACAATACATCCCCCACGGCGTAATGAAAGCCATTTTCTCCGCGTCTTCTTCATCCATCCATATCTGATGGTACCCGTCAAAACAATCGACGAATGACTGCAGCTCGTGCTTGGCGCAATTGTCAATCAGGATGTGTATGTTCGATAAGGGGAAGTCATCTTTCGGACTGGCCCGGTTGAGGTCCCGGTAGTCGACACAGACCCTGACCTACTCATCCTTCTTTGGCACTGGCACAATGTTGGCCAACCATGTTGGATATTTCACTACTCTGAGGACCTTGGCTTTGACTTGTTTGGTAACTTCTTCCTTGATTTTCAAACTCATGTCTGGCTTGGACTTTCCGAGCTTCTGCTTTACTGGCGGACATGTCGGATCTGTTGGCAGTTTGTGAGCTACAATAGATGTACTGAGACCGGTCATATCATCATACGACCAGGCAAATACATCCTCATATTCTTTTAAGAATTTCGTGTACTCTTCCTTTTCTGATGGTGACAGGTGAACGCTAATGCGCGTTTCCTTGACATACTCTGTATCCCCCAAGTCGACAACCTCAGTTTCGTCCAAGTTAGATTTAGGCCTATTCTCAAAGTCCTCAACCTCTTTAACGACCTCTTCTGGTATTTCATCCTCTTCTGAGTCTATATTCGTTTGTTGCGTTATCTCGTCGCATGTTACATTCGTCGGTTCATCGAGATAAGTAATAGTAATGATGTGCAAATAAGTAAATGATAGAGAAAATAATAAGAGCGAGATTTATAAGAAACTGAAATACTTTGATAAATTCCAAAATCATTTGGAACATCGGGGCTCTTTTCAAAATTTAAAGATAATACGAAAAGGAAATCAACTAGCGAAAAAGTAAAAGATAATGCATAGTGCTTTGTTCAGCCTTGCTACCCCGAAGCTTTCCGGGCCTTGGTGGTTCTGACGTACCAATTGTTGAGGCGCGCTCCTCGGCTCACAGCTTGTATGGAAGGGCCTTCCTCCCCTTCCTTCTGACGTTGTTCAAGTCTTCCATTTTTGCTTTGCTCTTGTTTCTGAAAGGACTTGGAGGAGGAGGAGGTGGAGGGCCCTTAGATCTTGTGGAGTAGGATGATGATGCCAGAGTGCACGAACTAACCTTTTGGGGAGGGGAATAAAACAAAAGTAAAAACAAAAAAGGTAATAAGTTAGTACGGGTTATGAGAAAAAATGTTGCAATATTTAAACACATAGTGTAAGAATATAAATCGTGTCTTAAATTGGGTGTCTCGTTGTGCCCGAGGTAGGCCTAGCAACAAGTTAATCTGGAGAACTTATAATGCTAAATGCCTTATTTTATTGATAAAAATAAGACGAATCCCAAAACGACACTAAAATTGCGGAAAGTAAAATGTCACGAATGGCCATTGGCCTTATTACATTTTAAAGCAAAAGAAAAGACTCCTAACTACTTGGTCCCAGAAGGACCTTCCGCAGGTCGAATGCTCTCGTTGATCAAATCCTCCAGCTCGCGTAGATTCACCAGTAAAAATGCCTTTGCCAGGCGTTCTCCTTCATTTCCCTCAGCGTTCTGGGAATCAGTGACTCTTTTCCTCACTTTTCCTTCCAACTCCAGCAGACTGTATTCCAGATATTCCAGCTTCTCACTAGCCTTGGTGACCCTCTCTTTCCATTCATTGATTTGGCCACTTGATGGGAGATTCCTCCACTAGGTCAGCAAGAGTGAGGGTATACAGACCATACAGAAGTCGGGGACTTTGTTCTCCATTTTCTGCAAAACAAAAGGGTTAAGACCATACCCCCCCCCCACCGGACTCGACTATTTGAACCAATAATTAGCATTAAAGCATTTAGTTCTCCAAATAAATGCACATAATATGGTGGCGTCCGTTTGGGTTTCAAGGAAATCCAGTGGACTTTGGACAGGGCTATCTTAAAGAGTCATTATGCGGACAACATAACTGACTCGACTAGGTTTGACAGTGATGCATGCATAGTTAAAACAGAGTAAGGTTTCTATGGGGTATTAGACCGGTACCCTTGAGCGGACGACTCAAGAGGGAAAGGCACGGACCATCGACTGCACCGCTGATCGACTGGTTTTACGGTAAATACGCCTTTTCCAAATTTAGGGGGTAATAACATCGGAAGAGCGCAACAACTCATTATAAGCGTTGCTATGGTATTTGTTTGGCACAAGTGGAATATCAGGTTGAAGATGCAATTACAAAAAATGAAACAAATTGTCACGTTCATAATGATTACAATAATTGCTCAAAAGTTGCAATGGTATTGAAGGAAAACAGTAAATGAAAGCGTTAAAGAAAGAAAAAGAAACAAAAAAGCCAAGTCAGTTTCGAATAAAGACATTAAACAAAGAAATAAAATAAAACAATAAAGTCACATATAACATGAAGTGGTAAAAGCCTAAAGAGTCCCCAGCAGAGTCGTCATGCTGTTGACGCCCCCTTTTTCTTGCGAAATCGGGTTTACGACATTTGGGAAGACAACTCTATTCCCGTTTGGGAATTGGGTTTTTGGATTTGAAGAGTCGTCACCTAATGATTAAGTGCATTAGGACACCACGAGTTATGATTTGGAAAACCAGAGTTCGGGTAAGGGCTAGAAATTATCTCGAGGGAAAGGTGTTAGGCACCCCTCAAGATCCACTAGTGTGGTTCCCGGCCACGCTATGTTGTGACTTTAAATACAAACGAGCATACAAATAATTCCACATAAAGATTGCAAGTAGGTATGTATAATGGTTGACAAGCATGTTTGACATTAAGATCTAGGTGGTCTCACAACTTGTTTAAAGGAATGTCCAAGTGCAGAAAATTAAACAAACAAGTGAGTGAACATAAATTTTAAAAGAATAGTGCAGGAAGTTGAGGAAGAATTTGGTGACTGAAACGAAAGACAGAGTTTTATTGATAATAACAAAGTTATATAAAGGAAATAGGTTCTAGGTTTGTAAAACACATGGATCATCCACACAACACCGGTACCCAATCATACGCATGATGTTATCGCGTGATCATCATCTCCATGTCTACCCCTCCCACCCCGTTAAGGTGTTAAGCGTGGAATGGTATCGTTACCTACTGCATGCTATTACCCGTCCCACCTATCAGTCCCGGAGGCATTTGGGACTACTAATCTTAAAGGGGAGGGAGCTTGGCTTTTCAATTTAAAAGGATAAAAATCTAGGGCGACAGTCAAAACACATAATGCAATAAAAGGGGAACAAGTAGCAATTAAGGGCTCAAACAGGCCTCCTCATTTTAAAAAACAAATTGTTTAGCATGTCTTACACATACTTGATTTGGTCTGAATTAAATTAAAGCGTAGGATAGGTTGATTTACCACATATTTCCCAGATAGGGAGTCCGAATTAGTCTTGCTTAGATATAGTTGTCGAAGACTGATATAGTTGATTAATTACTTAACCTTTTGCCTATGTGTTAAACGGGACCAATAGGCATGATATCTATTAATTCAGGGACGGAGGAATAAACTGATTGCAAAAAAAGAATTGTTGGTTGTAAGCTATGCGAGTGTTTAAACAAATTACCACTGATTTTAGACTTAGGAGCGAGTGGGCGATTCAGATTTAGTTGATAGCTCCTATAGGCATGCCTTCTAGGCGTTACTGATTTTATCGTTGTTATTGTCATGCAGAGATCCTATGGGCAGGTCATCTATATGCAATTGGTTATTTTAAATCCTATAAGCAGATTTGCCTAGTGACAGATGCATATGCAAAATGCAGGAAGTCCTATAGGCATCTTATCTATACGATATGCAGAGTTTCAGCAACGATTTATGGGCATGGTATTTATACGAAATGCAGAAAACCTATGAGCATGGTATCTATGTGAGATGCAAAGGTTTGAAAGTAGTAAGTTCTACAAACATACCATCTATATGAGATGCTGAATTTTGAAGTAAATACCCTAAAACATGGTATCTACATGAGATGCTCTATTTTGAAAGTAAATATCCCTAAAACATGGTATCTACATGAGATGCTAAATTTTTGAAAGTAAATATCCTAAAACATGGTATCTACCCCTTTGCATGCATTCAATCCCATCCCTTTTTACTATAAACCCCCAGTAGTTATTAAAAAAATTATTACAGACCAAATGGATAAGAGGAAAGAATAAAAATTATCAGTGATTACATCTACATCTAATCGGCCTAATCCATACTCAGAGTCTAATAATATGAGATAAACCAACTTCCAGGATCGGATTTTCCAAAGCCTTCTCTTATTTGGGATGTGTCAAAGTTCCAAGGAACTTCAAGAGTTCCAGGCAATGCTTACACCCCAAATATCATTGCAGAAATCAGATTATAGTGCAGTGTGGAAGGGCTAGCACTCAAATGTCCAAGTTCAGAGGGAGCTCAAGGTCCCAAGGCAAGGCGCATAGGAGGAGGGCAGAACTTAGAGACTAGGAGTGAGTGTAAGTGTAATTGAAGGGAATTAGGAGGGCCATGGCAGGCTGGTGGTCATGCCCAGCAATTGGGATGCTGGCACACCCCTGACCAGCCTATCAGCCTTAGAATTGGGGAGTTAAGACCTTATTGAAGGTCAAGTTCAGCCCTGGACAGCAATTGGGATGCTGCCAGGCCATACCTTAACTCAGCACACATAGGGGAATGGGGTATGGGAGCAATTGTTCATACTAGCAGCAAGAAGCAAAGAAAGAGCAGGCAAAAGCATGTAGGTACTTCAAAATTAACTTTGCAGAGGATTGAAAGCAGGCATGGATACAGGGACTGTAAACAAACACATTAGAAAGATACTGAAATTAATATTAGGACATACCAATTC
Organism: Nicotiana attenuata; assembly: GCF_001879085.1. Taxonomy (NCBI): domain Eukaryota; kingdom Viridiplantae; phylum Streptophyta; class Magnoliopsida; order Solanales; family Solanaceae; genus Nicotiana; species Nicotiana attenuata. Next base: position 523,904 of record NW_017670433.1, read on the forward strand.
AAAGAAGCAAGTAAGGAGAAACAGTAGCCTTATGAAAGCCAAAGTGCAGTCAAGAAGCCAGAGTATAAGTTTAGAAGAGAGTTATGATTTTTGTGTGCTTAATCGTGTGTGGAGGATTATTCCTATCGTGTGTGCTTTGTGTTAAAGAGTCATGTATTTATAGTGCAGAAAAGAAGCAGAAATAGGTAAGAAAATAGTTTGAAAATCAATCACACAAGGTTTCCCTTTAATTAAGGGATTCTGATTTCAAACGGGCAAAGTAAATAAGGATAGAGGTTAATTAAACACTTTTCAAAGTAGTGCAAGAAGGGTAAATACATACTAGTTATTTAAGGAAAGGGTTTGACAGTACACGGTTGTGAAAATTAAGGAAAAAGAAATCAATTGACAGCCAAGCAATCATGAGTCGAAAATTTTGCATGAATGAACCAAGTCAGAAAAAAGGTAAAGAGAGGCTCTTAATTAAAATAGAAGCAGTAACAATCAATTAACCCCAAAAAAAGGATTCTGATTCAATCACAAGTTAGAAAGCCTTTTGAAGAAAGGTTCATCACATATAAAAACATGCAGACACGTTTAAACATTGAAAGAACTGTCATGATATCCAGAAAAAGTCTAGTATAGAAGAGTCCAGAGTCTTACACAAAAGGGTTCGAACTCAATACATGGATCCAAAGTGAGTTTGAGAGAGTCTAAGGCTCAAACAGAACCCTAGTCTAAACACACAAGACCAAACTCGCCAAAAACCCCAAAATCCTAGGGTTTTGACTTGAATCAGATGCAAAGAAGACAAAAATGAGGGAACAAGCAAATACAGTAGAAAGTTCAAAGTAAACAGAGTAAGGAACTTAATTCGAAACATAATGAGAGCAAAAGAAACAGTAGAGGAAAACATGTTTAAGCAGGTATTCTAGAGGAAACTTAAAAGGTAAAAAATATAATAAGAACACTTAATGAACACGGTAGGAAAATATAGTATGCGAGATCATAGTGGAAGGCAAATAGCCGAACATAGTGGGAAAGCATGTGAAAACATAGCATAGAAACATGGTAGAAGGAAGAACAAAATATAGCAAACATAGTAGAAGAACATGTGTAAAAAAAGATAACATAAGAACATAGTAGAGACAAACATACACAAAGAAAGGGAAAAGAAAAGTCGGAAAAACACTTAAGCATTTTTCAGAAACCCTAAATCAGAAAGAAGAAAGTAAAAAAATTTTAAAAGAAAAGTTGGGGAAATCCATCAAGAACTCAAAATAGAGCATGAATACACACAGATCTGAGGAGAATCGGAGAAAAACCTCGAACAGCTAGGTTTTCAGGTGAACCATAGAATGAGAAAGGCTTGGAAAATGTCCGATCTAAGTCGGATAAGGCTGGACACAGTCTCAAGAGGCTAAGATATGCCGGAGCCAGGCCGGAGATGGCCGAAAATCTCAAGTCAGCGGAGATCTGAGTGGAGACCTTTAAGGTCTAGCCTCAAACCTTCGAGTACCAGGCATATAGGAGCAATGAGGGGTGAGTATGAGGTTTCCATGGCCTGAGAAGCCATGGATTCCGGCGAGAATCGAAGGGATTAGGGTTAGTTTGGGTGGCGGCGACTAGGGTTTGCAGAGAGAATGGGAGAGGAAGGGGATTCAAGGGCGGCAGGTAGAGGGAAATGAATTTAGGGTTGGGGTGTTGGTAGATTAAAAAGTGGAAAAGATCAACGGCTGTGATTAAAATAGAATCCGGTCGGGTGCTTTAAACGGGTTAGGGGGTTGGGTTGGACTGGTCCGGAATTGGGCCTAGAATTGGGTCAATTAAGGGGATTAATGTGGCTATAATTGAAATGCAGATGGGCTATATATTAAATAGCCAATTTTCCCTTTTTAATTTAATTAAAATGGTTAAAATGATTTTAAAACAAATTGAAAGCACTGAACTAATTAATAATATATAAACATTAATCTAAAAAATACTGGGAGTAATTTTATTGTTGTAAAATGCTATTAGTCGTAATATAGGCTATAATTGCAATTTTATGCCATTTAGCTTAAAAAATATCAAATAAATTTATAAAAATATGATAAAATCACCTTAATTATATTGTGGTGTAAATATGAGGATGGAAATAAATTACTCACAAAAATAGTAGTTTTGGGAAAAATTATTGAATTTTGTACTGCTAAAACAAACAATAAAATGATTTTAAAAAGCTTTAAAAATTAGAAAAAATGTCAAAATTCTTGGGCATACTTATATATGCATGTACATGCAATTTTGAGAATATTTTGAGTATAAAAATAGATAGGAAAAAATTGGGTATCAACACCCGCGCACCAATAAGCAACAGCCCAAATATACTTAAATCATGGAAAAATGACTCAAATGAGAGAGTTGTACCGCAAGCTCACTAGTACCACCACAACACAATGCTGAGAACCATCACACAACGTAGAACCATAACACACAAATCTAACCCGAAGGATCCTACCACCACATAACTTCGCTGCAATGCACGATGCTATTCAAACACTGGTCCACATGAATCACCTCAAGTCACTATGCTCAAAATCAACAACCACGTGCAATTTGGCGTCTAGTACCAACAGTGAATCACCATAACTACAAAGAGCAAGCGATGCAATGTCATACCAGTCCAAGAGAACATACCCAATGCGCAATCAATCATGTAACACCCCGAATGCCCGTCTCACTCAAATTCTGCAATAGCCCAAATAGAACCGCACCATATGTGCATATAACCAACAAATCACAACTCCTCGTAACACAGAAGAGTAACTCATAGATCTCCCTAGAACACAAATAAGCTCAACAACAATCGAATGGCACATCTCTCAACAATAGCAATTCGGAGTCAACAAATCCGACTCGGTGCAGAACATACATTCATGTTGGGCCTACCGAGGCACCCCAAATCAACTCTGGTCATCCACAACCGATAAATAACTCTCCGAAAGTTCACAATGACTGAATCACAACACATACTACCCTCTGACTAACCTTAGCTACATTTTCACAGTCCACAACCACGAAACCATCTACTCATGAAAACTCTCAGTCTCCAAATCCATATAGCACATGAATCACCATATCCGATCCCAACTCCACCGTCCGAATATATAACACACCCGTACTACCCAATCATTCCACGAGGGATACTCCTATAATTCTTCTGTGCCACAAGGCAAAATCTGAACTCCAGCAATCGATCAAACAAGAGAGTGCCACAATAACAATGAAGTATCCATAACTCAAACACATCGCCCTTTCTGAAATGTATACCCCCATCAAGCCACCTTAATTAGTACTATCATTTCCCTAACCTTCTAAACTGCCCGCCGCCTAAGAATCTATGACCTTCCTTTCAGAACTGAACCGTGACCTTACACATGCAAATCTCAATCCTACATAACACACCGCATGTACCATACCGTCCTAGGATAAACATAAGGACTTCATATCCATTCCGAGCCACAAGCAACTACGTACTCAATTAGCCAAAAACTTTCCATTTGATCCCACCTAGAAGAAAATCACTATACATCTCATGCTCCTCACGCCACTAGAAAATATACATCTCTAACTGTGGTAGAAACCATCAAGAACTCTCCGAATTCCATTTGCACAAGACCAAACCGTCAGGACTAAATCCTTTTAACTCGACCAAGCTACGCAGATCACCAAAACCCCAGAGCTTTGCCATGAAACACCTGCAAAAACTCATTACCTCAGAAGCATAACTTATTGTATTCCTAACAATGCCGATCCGACCTACTACCAAGCTATCCTATTTATCCAAGTTTCTTCTAAATTACCTTCCATTTGATACTTCTCCTCGCCATAATACCGCAATCTCTCAACTCCGACTCACCACACGAGGCCCCAAGCATAAGACTATACCGCCTTAAGGCCCATAAACCGTTGTATTCTTCTGAAGCACCCCTGAAGTACCATAACCGAGATACCTGCTCTAAAGAGACCACTCTACGAATCTAAAGCCATTACCTTTGCTTTCCTGATACTGGTATGTAGAATCCATAAGGATATAGAAATGTCACAAATCCTGACACCCTCCAATGTAAATCTTAGTTTCTTGCCAAATACACATCCTGAAGATTCCCAATTGTTACATATGCATCATGAATCCATTAGAACCATTCTTGGGAGTCGTCCACTCTGCTCAAACCTCAGTTAGACTGATCAAATGGGCCAAACGACATGTGCTCCATTAGCACTCCAACACCCCAGGAAGAAATCCCATTCTTCTAAGCCATAAAAACAACAACTAGATCATTCAATGTTTCTCATGTACCCATACAGCATAACCCAACCTTTATCCGAAAATTCCTATACTCAAGTGATCCTCGTTCTCAACCTCTGCAAGCCATATGGTTCACTAGTATACCTTTAATTGGAACCAACACCACACATAACCGTGCAATCAACTGACCAATAGCAGACTCCCCCACTTGGCTCAAAGCCATAGGTCAAAACACACAATAAATCAAAATGCCTATACTCTATCACTGCCATAGTACCATAGCGAGGTTAAACTCAATCCTTCATAAGCTCGTGCAACACAGACCATCTAGTACTTCAAATCATTTGCGAACCTCGCATTTACCCTCGTAACAGTCAAGACAACTCTTTTTACGCGATCCAAACTCAAACTGCAGCACGTATAATTCACTGATAAAAGAGGACTCCCAACCAACGACATAAGGATCACACAAACCTCAGAATACTCCGCAGGAGATAATCCATTTGCTTAGCCTCGATCTGGTATCTCTCTATACTCTTCCATAATCATAACTATTACCTGATCACTTACCCTTCCTGAGTCTGAACTCGTATCACGACATGAAATTTACTTCATTCCACAACTAGACAACATGAAAAGATCCTTCAAACATCCATAACTCGGGGCTAAACATCAAACCAAGATGGAAATCAAGCACCAAATCGCTCTTCCTACCCTCAAGCAGACCCTTCTCATCTCATTCAAATCATATGAACACATCTCGCAGTCACATCATGCTCATCACATAGTTATCCAGTCATCACTTCCCCTAATAGGGACACTATCGGACATATAAGTCCAAAAGCACGTGCTCACCCAATCAACACCTCAGTGCTCAAGCTACAAGCAAAGCCCGGCTTCAAGTCCTCCAGACTGGCCCAACATCAACGCACAGAAATCATATCTCGCCCCTCGATCAAGGAATCACAAGCCGTCGATGCACAACAGATACCGAGCGCTCATGCGCGCATACGAACGCGTAGAAGGAATTTCAAGAGTTACGTTTCAAGCTGAATCAAGATCGCACGATAACAGTTCAAGAATGTGGGATTTCCTAAAGGTTCTGCAGCCTCCCGAGGATAAGTACAGACATCTTCGTACCGATCCGCGAGACTCTACTAAACCTGCTCATGACTCGTGAGACCAATGTAACCTAGGCTCTGATACCAACTTGTCACGACCCCAAATACCCCGGTTGTGATGGCGCATATTATAGTACTAGGCCAGTCGAAAGAACACGAACCACATGGAAGATCTTTTGTAAAATGTACTCTTTCTCTAAACAGATTAAGTCTCAATTCTTTCATTTCAAAATATCAAGAGAAATACGCGGAAACAAGTACGAAAATACAATCTACAACAGCCCGAATCTGGTGTCACTAGTCATGAGCCACTAAGTACAACTCAATAATGTCTGCTTAATACAAATTAAGTCTGAAATATAAAGAATAGGGATAGGAAGGAGAAGGGCAGGGTTGCGAACACCGTGCAGCTACCTTGCTAACTCCGGAAGTACACAGAAGCTGCTAAAAGCTCAGAAATACCCGAATCTGCAAACAAGGTGCAGAGAGTAATGTGAGTACGCCAACTCAGTAAGTAATAAAAGTAAATAAAGACTGAGCAGTAAGAAAATACGTAATCTATGTCATAGCACCACAGTGGGTACAATATGATTCCAAAATACGATAAAAATCAAATTATCTCGTTAAGCTCCAATTTCAGTAAAATCCTTTGAAAAATGACTTTCTAACAGTTTCAATAAAGGTTCAATGTAGTCTATAGTAAAAGTGTTGAAAATCGTAATCGGCCCCTCGGGATAAATAATTCATAAACAACCCTTCTGGCAAACCCCTCGGTCATTCAAGTACATCACATAACATGAAAATCCCAGTGGAAATAAAAAACCAAATCAGTAATTTAATTCCAAACATCTCGTAAAAATTCTAGTTTCAATGAAAGTTGTTCAAAATATTTGTTTAACATTTTCAATAGAGGCTCAGTATAAAGAGGAGTGAAAATAGGATTTTCATGAAAACAAGCCCCTCGGGCAAAGCATCACTCGTATACATGTATATATATAGCCCCTCGGGCAAGCCTCTCAGTCACTCATGACTCAACTCTCATCAATCAGCGCTCACACTCAGCACTCACGCTCAATAGGTACCATATAATAACCGCTGCGGCATGCAGCCCGATCCATATATATAGTCAACTGCGCTCATTGGGGGTGTTCAGACTCCGAAAGGGCTCCTACAGCCCAAGCGCTATATCGCTGCGGCGTGCAACCCGATCCAATATTGCTGCGGCGTGCAGCCCGATCCATATCGTGCAGCCCGATCCATAGATATATAATCCTCACAACTAGGCCCTCGACCTCTCTCTCAGTCATCAACCTCACAATAAGGCCCTCAGCCTCTCTCAGCCATCAACCTCACAAGCCACTCAGACTATCAGTAAGACAAGGCGTTCAGCCCAAAATATCATTTATCATATCAAAACTGAGTAAATAAGGCTGAGTTATGAAAACAGTAAAACACAGCGTGGCTGAGTACAAATATTAAGTCAAAACAGTGAGGAATAGTAGTAAAAAGCCCCTAAGGGTCCAAACAGTTGGCACGAGGCCCAAATATGGCATCCAGCTCAAAACATGATAATACTTTCCTAAAACACAATAATATCAAATAGTTTCCAATCAAATACGCGACTCAATAGTCGTACGGGACGGACCAAGTCACAAATCCCCAATGGTGCACGACCCCACGCTCGTCATCTGGCGTGTGTGTCACCTCAAAGTAGCACAACGATGTGAAATCCGGGGTTTCGTACCCTCAGGACAACACTTACAATCATTACTTACCTCAAACCGGATGAAAATCCTACTCCGCAGCGCCCTTGCCTCTCTACTCGGCCTCAAATCGCCTCGAATCTATCCAAAATCAGATCCATAACATCAATATACTCTAAGGGAACAAAGCCCACACGAAAATAATCAAATTACATCAAAAATCCCGAAATTGGTCACACCCGACCCCTGGGCCCACGTCTCGGATTCCGACAAAAATCACAAAAGTAGAATCCTTACTCTCTCACGAGTTCATACGTACCAAATACATCAAAATCCGACCACAAACAACCCCTCATATCCTTAAATCAAAGTCTCCAATCTCAAGCCCTAATTCCCCAATTTTAGGCTTTAAATCCCATAAATTTCATGTCTAATTAGGTAGAAATCACCATAGAATCGAGTATTGAGTTCAAAACTCTTACCTCCAAGTTTCCCTTCGATTCCCTCTTCAATCCCTCTCAAAAAACTTCAAAATCGCTCAACTATGGTGGAAAATAGACCAAAAATCGCGAGGACAACTATTTAAACATTCTGCCCAGGGATAATTTCCTTCTTCGCGAACGCGGTCAAAGCCTCGCGTTCGCGAAGCACAAAAAGATCACAACTCAACTTTCCTCTTATGCGAACGCGAACACCACGTCATGAACGCGATGCCATACTCAGCTTAACCTACGCGAACGCGTTCCTCCCGTCGCGAACGCGATGCATTAGGCCTAATGCCCAAGTCTGCTTCACCCTTCTACACAAACGCGAACAATACCACGCGTTCGCAATGCACATTCAGACTCAACCTTCGCGAACGCCAGGACCCTCTCGCGAACGCGAAGAGCAAAAATATTCAACAGAAACCTGAAGAAATCTGCAACCTCCAAAAATAAGAATTTGATCCGTTAACCTCCCGAAACTCACCCGAGGCCCTCGGGACCTCAACCAAACATGCCAATACATCCCATAACGTCATTCAAACTTGTTCCAACCTTCGGAACGCTCAAAACAACATCAAAACATCAAATCACCCTCGGATTCAAGCCTAAGAATTCCAAAACTACCAAATTCCGCTTTCGATCAAAAAGTTTATCAAACCTCGTCCGAAAGACCTGAAATTTTGCACACACGTCATAAATGACACAACGGACCTACTCAAATTTCCGAAATTCCATTTCGACCCTGATATCAAAATTTTCACTACCAACCAAAAAATGTAAAATTTTCAATTTTGCCAATTCAAGCCTAAACCTTCCACGGACCTCCAAAATACATTCCAATCACGCTCCTAAGTCCCAAATCACCTAACGGAGCTAATAAAATCATAAAAATCCAAATTTGAGATCATATACTAACAAGTCAAAACTCGGTCAAACCTTTCAAATTTAAAGCTTCAAACTGAGAATTGTTCTTCCAAATCTGTTCCGATTATCCTGAAACCAAAACCGACGGTTCACATAAATCGTAATACACCATACGGGGCTAGTCATGCCCGAGAACTGGCGAGCGAAGTGCAAATTCTCAAAACGACAAGTCGGGTCATTACATCTAAGGAGCAATGTATAAAGATTTGAAGGGTTCTGGAATCGGAAAGCGTAGAAGTAAAAAAGAGTCGGAGTTTTTATGGGGGAGAACAATCATTGCACGACGTTTCGCATTCGAGGACAATCAACCGGCGGATGATACATGTCCGAAGTCAGAACGACGCGACTGATGGGACGTTTTGTTGGCCCAACAACTCGGTGGTAATGTACGAAGGAAGGAACCGGGGTTTACTTTTCGCTTTCTGTTGCTTCAATAAATATACCCTCCGAAAAACAAGGGGACTATCTGTGTACGAGTAAAATCGTGGACAATACCTACCCCGATTTCCCGATGAAAGAACGAAGGGGGAACACGGATCCATGAGATTATAATCGGGGCCAGAGACCCATCATATCGAGACCCGGGAAGGATGAACGATATATCCGACGTCGGACACGGTAAGGCGACGTACCCCGGACAGAGTATAGTTTATAGACCTCGGGAGATGCGGTGGACGATTATGTACGACTGATAGGGAGCCGTAATAATCGCCCACGACCGGACATTATGGCGAGAATCTCGTTTAGAATCAACTATGGATCAATAATTACTTGGAAAAGAACATTTTTACCTCTTTCAGACTTGTACTAGGACTGAAATTCTCCTACTACATAAAGGAAATTTTTTTCTTTTATCGGACACATTGTAACACGCAATTCAAAGCAATAAAAGTTGATTTTTACCTTCTAGCTACTGTTAAGAACTTTGCTCACTTGTTCTGCTCTTCATTCATGACTGGGTTCGAACCGAGGGTCCAATCGAGGACGAGGTCACTGTTCAGTCTAAGATGAGGCTTGGTCATAACATTGCGATTGGTTTGATCGTTTATTTCCTCTTTAATTTATTTATCTGCTATTCTTAGTTATTCGTGTTGAATTAAACCACGTATCTTTTAAACCGCGTATAAATTACACTCTAAAATTGCCTACAATTAACGGAGCGTATTTCTTGGGCATGCAATTGAGTTGTCGACATATAGAAGCATCATTTTCAAATTATGAGCTCGTGATAAATTAAAGCTTATCACAAACTTACACAAATCCCATCAATATGATAGCATAATATGTGACAAGTTTTCTCTTGAAATTGGACGGTAGACTCCCAGGAAAAAAACTTCATACAAATCCAAACTAATGTCCACTCAATTTTCTGTTCTTTTTTGTCTGCGTTCCAGTAGATGACACATTACAAGTACTGTCGTGGTAGGACTTATCCATAAACGACGAGTGGTATATAAATCTAAGAGGAAAACGCCGAAATTAATTTGGATAACGGCCTTTTGAGCAGCAAATGACCTGTGATCTAATGATTACTAGTATAAAATATGAATCATGTGCTTTTTAAAGTACGATTGATATTGCTAGTCGGACTGTAGTGGAAATCTCGAATTAAAACCAGTAGAGTCTGAAAAGAAAAGGTGTAAATGAATTTAACAAATGACAAATTAAATAAGGTTATTGACCAACATAATTTATATTTAATGGTGGATATATAGTTTCAGTAAGAATATTCGGCATGAAGATGTAACTGAAAAAGTAATTGATGAAATTAGCCGTCAATTAAATTTGGATACATCATATTATGCATATATCGTTTTTAAACTCAAGATTAGTCCTAGATCATTTTTACTTAGGAAGCATGAATATTGTTCGCTCTATGTTAGTTAGTCAGATGAATTAATATTTCGCCTCACACTTTGTTTCTTATATTTTTCTAGGCAATGGAATTATTTATAAAAAAAAAAAAGGCTTTAATTGGATATCCTGATTAATGGACCACTTGGACAAATGCTCGGTCGCTAGCAATAATATATATTGGTCATGTTAAATTACCGGGCTTTTTGTTATCTTTTAATTTTGACAAAAATAAGTTGTGATTTTGATGTTCTCAGCTTGAAACCAATTAGCTTAAGGCAATGATTTGGAAAGAAAGAAAGAAAAAAGAAAAAAAGAAAAAAAAGCAATAGTTAACGGCTCAACGTTAGGCCAAAAATGAGTTATAATTTGCGGTGGATTTTGGTGATAGTTACTGATGTATACACCAACGCCAGGCCAACTGATTTAAGTTTCTAGCTACCTGTATTGGTCTAAATTTGGGCGGCTTGATAGCTGCAAATAAATATGGTCGAGGATAGAGCTGACCACGGTACAATGGCGAGGAGTCGTCTTAAAAAGGATTATTGCCGAGGTCAAGTAAAGGGGGAAGGAAACGGTAGGATAGTTTAGCAATAGACATAAGGAATATTTCATTAGATATTCTATGTTGTACTTTTTAGGGTTTTTTGGGAATATCCCTTATAAATAGGAAGAGATAAAGAACAAAAAAGGGATCTTCACTTTTTGATAAGGGCACTTGTGAAGAGTTGACTATAAAGAAAATACAAAAAAGGCTTGTCTTGTTCACTGATTCTGTTGCTCAACACACGTTGTTCACTCTTTGTTTACAATATCCAAAAATTCCTCATCCATCCTCATTTACCATTATCTCACATTGCTGTCAAGAAGAAGAATCACCCAAGTCATCTAACATTTGGGTGATAAATTCCTCTTTATTATATTTATTGCCATTATCTACATTTATTGCATGTTCTTATAATAACACTCATTGACAATCATCGAACACGTGCCTGATATTATTATTCTCGAACACGATCTCATCCCACGGATTTGTTCAAATCTTTTATCTAGAATTTATTATATCTAACTAGGATTCACCCTCCATTTCCTCATTAATTAGTTTAACAAAAAGCTTAATACCTTTTGATCAAACAATTTGGCGTCGTCTGTGGGGAGTATTCTAGTTAAAATTTTAGTTCATTCTAGATAAAAAAAAAACAAGAACAACATCATCCATCTTTTTCTCGTTCGCACGAACTAACAATGGCAGGAAAAGGAGATGAAAGACTGAAAGCAGTAGTAGACGTCACTACCAACCTCTTGAACACCATTAACGAGGTTGACAGAGAAGGTGAGGAGAACGCGACGCAGAGTGCTACACCCAGGCGGAGCGACTCACCTCCCCCTCATGGAAGTGTAACCGCTTCACGCGGAATAGGAGGCTCCACATCCACAACTGAGGAAGCGCCGCCAACAATTAAAAACTACTGGAGACGTGGCTGACAAGCACTCTAAGCGACATACTCAACAAACCCGTTCAACGGGCGAATAGAAACATTATACAAGTGGATATCACAGCAATCGCCGACGAGCAACCCGCTCCCCCAACAGGTAACACTGACACCGCTGTTGATGCAGGTAACGACGCACTTGCCGCTATCCTAAAGAAAATGGAAGAAATGGAGAACGAGAATAAAGCGCTCTAATAAGTAGGGATTTTAACGTGTTTTATGCTCCTACTTGCCTATGCTTTGAATATAAATTGTTACAAAATAGTCCCAAAAGGCTCATACGTTGTGCTTGATTGCAGGTTTGATCGACAAAGTGAAAAAATGTCAAGGATCGGCTCAAAAGTAGTGAAACCTGCTCAAGTATCAAAGACCAAGTAAACTGAGGGCAAACAAGCCTAGCGCGGACCGCGCAAAGTCGAATGCGGCCGCACTAGATGGTTCAGAGAGTTGACAAAAGTGGGCTTCAGGCAAAGCGGCCGCGGTACGTATTTAGCGGTCCGCGGTAAAGGCTCCGTGGCCGCACTACCTTTTTGTGCGGTCCGCGGACAAGAGATTCAGAGAGATGGAATTATGCCAAGTCCAAGCCATGCAGTCCGCGGTCGTGATTGTGCGGACCGCGCTAGCTACCTCCGCGGCCGTGGTCCATTCTATGCGGCTCGCGGAGCCCAAGTTCAGAGAGCCCAGAATTGAAGTCAAAGAGCCTAGTGCGGTCGCGGTCCATTTTATGCGGCCCGCACTGACCCCGCAGGGGTATTTTTGTCCAGTTTTTCCAGCCTAGTATAAATAGAACATTTTACCATTTTTAGGTCATCAGTGAATTCCAGAACTGAGATGCGCTCGTGAGAACCTCAATTGTAGCCATTTTTGGCATCTTAGCTTCAAATTAACGATAGATTCTTGTATTTTAATTTAGCATTTAATTAATATGTCTTGTTCTTCATCTATTTCTTCATTTTCTCCTTCAAGCATGTGTAGCTAAACCCATTAGCTAGGGTTGTGGCTCAACCCTAGTGTGGGTAATTGATGGGTGTTGCCATCTAGGGTTAGATTGACTATGGGTGTTTGCTATTTGGGTTGATTTTATGTTTTAATATATGAATTGGTGGTTGCAAACAGTGATTTATGCTTTGTGGATTTGACTCTTCTTGAGAAAGAGAGTCTAAGTCTCCAAAATTGACCCAACAAGGAATTGGGATGGATTCATGAGAAATGATAGTTTCAATTAACGGACTAAGCCTTGGGAGAGTAATCACCCTACTTGAACCCTAGTTGCTTGATTTAATTTGCCTACCCATTTGGTCTCGAGAGAGTCAATTGGGCAAAATCACTCTCTCTACCGAGAGGTGTGAGAGTGGGTAAAATTGTGCAAAGGTTATAGCATAAGCCCCAAGTATGTCAATCGAACCTTAGTAACATCTACCCGTCAATTAACCACCTAGGTGATGTCACGACCCTAGTGCCTTTCTCCCCATTAGATACAACCTTAGCAATTATTTCGTAGCATAATCTAGTTTCAATTAGTAGTTTGATAATAGTAGTTTATAATTGAAAAAAACCCAAAAAATGTTGGAAGTGACATTTAGAACAACTACACGACTCTAGTCTAGATAGACACCCAGCTCCAATTTCTAGCTCTCTGAGGAATTCGATCCCGACCCTCATATCGGGTAAAAGCTATTGCGACCCTCTCTTCCTACTTTATAGTAGTGTGGAGTTGGCAGCGATCACTTTTTGGCGTCGTTGCCGGGGAGCTAACGATTTTGGCTATCTATTTAGTTAGTTTTGTATGTTGTTCTTCTTTCCTTCTTTGTTACTAATTTATATGTGTGATTACTACAGGTACCAAAATGGCTTTAAATGCAAATGACCCTCTTGGAAATGTGCCTGCGGGGAAGGAGGTTGAGGATATTGGAGACGATGAGGTGCCTCTTGTACCTCCCGGACTAAGATGAGGCCGCCAGGCCAATGCTAATGACAATGTTCCAGACCCTCCTCTGCCACCTCCAAGAGCGGTTCCTCGGGTGCTACCAAATCAAGGATATGCAAGTGCTATTGTCCCTCCCAGAATCCGGGCGGGCAATTTTCAGAAAACCAATATGATGTTGACCTTACTTGAGCAGCGTGGGTATTTCACGGGAGCTGCGGATCAAAATGCCTACAAACATCTAAAAGGGTTCGTGGATACATGTTGGGGTAGCAAGAAGACGAATGTGTCCGAAGATGCTCTTAGGTTGAGACTTTTCCCGTTCTCACTCCGGGGAAAGGCATTAGATTGGCTAGAGAGACTCCCCAATCATTCCATCACAACTTGGGATGAGTTGGCAGATAAACTTATTGCTAAATTCTTCTCACCCGGGCATATGGCGGCACTTCGAGATGAGATATTGGCTTTCAAGCAAGAACCCACGGAACCTTTGCATGAGATTTGGGAGCGGTTTAGAACAATGGTGAAAGAATGCCCAAACAACGATATGACCGAGGCGATGATTCAACAAACCTTCTACCGGGGCATCAATACTACAAATCAATGCATAGTCAATCAATTGGCCGGGGGTAATTTCATGAAGTTGTCTTATGACGAAGCTTGCGAGATTCTTGATGAGATGGCCGACACTTCTTCGGCTTGGCAAAGTAGGGCCAATGTTCCTCAAGGCGACCCTACGGTTATTCATTTGCATAAGGAGTTACACGACCATGGCAAGCTATAGCGGAGTTAACAACTACTATGAATCAATTGGCTAAGGCACAGTTGCAACAAGTCCAAAACCATCGCCAAGTGAATGCTATGGAAAGTGTTAATTTGCTTACCAACAAGAGAAGGCAAAGGAGGCAACAAAACAAGGGAATTCCGAGCAATTTGATGATGAGTGTGATTTGGGTTTCAAAATGAGGGTTATGATGAGAAAAATGAAGAGGTACAATATGTTAACAACTATCAAGGCAATAGAGGCAACTCTTCGAACCAACAATGGCGACCCCAAGGAAATTGGGGCAATTAACAACAAGGTGGTGGTAATTGGAACAACAACAACCAAGGCGGTAATTGGAGGAACAACAATCAAGGCAACCAAGGGAATTGGAATGGTAATAACAACAATTGGAACAACAATGGTCAAGGTGGGTGGAACAACAATGGAAACCAAGGCAACCGGGGGCAAGGCTTTCAAAGGCCCCCGATGTACCAACAACCGAACAATTCGCCTCTGTTTCAATCTCAAGGGTCTAGTTCTTCGGGTAATGATATGGGAAGAATAGAAATGATGTTCGAACAAATGATGAAGAAGAACCAAGATTCCGATGCTCAATTGGCTTCCCACAATACCTCCATTCGGAATTTGGAGGTGCAATTAGGACAAATCTCTCAATCGTTAAATACTCGCCCAAAGGGTGCTCTACCAAGTGATACGGTAGTGAACCCTAAAGGTGGGAACAACCATGTGATGGCGGTTACAACACGAAGTGGGAGAGGCGGTGATGTGCATGCCTCGAAAGATAAGCAAGTTGTGGATGATGATGTTGAGTTGCAGGAAAATGATGTTCCTTTGGTAGTTGAAGATGTGGTTGAGAATGAGGTGAACAATGATGTGAGGATTGACATTGATGAAGCCGAGGTGGAAACTCAAGAGGCCGTGAACCCGTCTAGGGAGCACATAATTGACATGCCGGAGCTGGTGGTGCCAAAAGCCAAGGCACCTTTTCCTAGACCACCTCCCCCCTATCCTCAAAGGCTAGCCAAGCAGAAAAGTGACAACCAATTCAAAAAGTTCATTGACATGATGAAGAGCTTATCCATCAACGTGCCTTTGGTGGAGGCTTTGGAGGAAATGCCTGGTTATGCTAAATTCATGAAAGATTTGGTTACAAAGAAAATATCAATGAACTGTGAAACTATCAAGATGACCCACCAAGTTAGTGTCATAGTACATTCAATGGCCCCGAAATTAGAGGATCCCGGTGCTTTCACTATCCCCTGCACTATTGGTAGTGCAGACTTTGCCAGGGCTTTATGTGATCTTGGGGCAAGCATCAATTTAATGCCCTTCTCAGTTTTCAAGACTCTAGGTATTGGGACTCCAAGGCCAACTTCCATGATATTACAGATGATAGATAGATCAATGAAGCGTCCTTTGGGTATAGTTGATGATGTGCTTGTCCGGGTGGAAAAATTCATTTTGTCGGCGGACCTTGTGATTTTGGATTGTGAAGTGGACTATGAGGTTCCAATTATTCTAGGGAGACCTTTCCTAGCAACGGGGAAGGCATTGGTTGATGTTGAAGCGGGTGAGCTAACTTTCCGAGTGGGAGATGAAAAGGTGGTCTTCCATGTTTGCAAATCCATGAAGCAACCCAATAGCACCGAGGTGTGCTCTTTTGTGGACATTGTCACAGCTGTGATAGTGGATGACACAAGTTCTATGATCAACGTGGAGGATCCCCTTGAGGCCGTGCTAGTAAATCTTGATGTCAATGATGATGCAAGCATAGTGGAATGTGTCAATGCCTTACATGGGATGGGCTCTTATTCCTATGAGCCGAGAAAATTGTCTTTGGATCTTGAAAATCGGAAAACTCCACCAACAAAACCATCAATTGAGGAGCCACCGGTGTTGGAGTTGAAGCCACTTCCTCCACACCTCAGGTATGAATTCTTGGGCCCTAATTCAACTTTACCAGTTATTCTTTCTTCTTGCCTTACTAACATGCAGGTTGAGGCCACTTTGGCGGTGCTTCAAAGGCGAAAAAGGGCAATTGGATGGACTCTGGCGGACATTCGGGGAATAAGCCCCACATTTTGCATGCATAAAATTATCTTGGAGGATGATGCAAGGCCTTCCTTAGAACATCAAAGGAGGCTCAATGAGGCAATGCAAGAGGTGGTGAAGAAAGAAGTGATCAAGTGGCTTGATGCGGGCATGGTGTATCCAATCTCTGATAGGTCATGGACTTCTCCGGTTCAATGTGTGCCGAAGAAAGGTGGGATGACTGTGGTGACAAATGACAACAATGAGCTTATTCCCACTCGAACCATTATCGGGTGGAGAGTTTGCATAAACTACCGGAAGCTAAATAAAGTGACCCGCAAGGATCATTTTCCCTTGGCATTCCTCGATCAAATGCTTGATCACCTTGCGGGGCGAGCTTTCTATTGCTTTTTGGATGGGTATTCGGGCTAT
Source organism: Nicotiana attenuata (assembly GCF_001879085.1). Classification (NCBI taxonomy): domain Eukaryota; kingdom Viridiplantae; phylum Streptophyta; class Magnoliopsida; order Solanales; family Solanaceae; genus Nicotiana; species Nicotiana attenuata. The sequence continues at coordinate 540,928 of NW_017670433.1, forward strand.
AATCAAATCTTAATTGACCCGGAGGACCAAGAGAAGAACACTTTCACATGCCCATATAGTACATTTGCTTTCTCCCGGATGCCATTCGGGTTGTGCAATGCTCCGGCGACCTTCCAACGTTGCATGATGGCTATTTTCACCGACATGGTGGAAGACATATTGGAGGTCTTTATGGATGATTTTAGTGTGGTTGGTGATTCCTTTGAAGAGTGCTTGGAAAATTTGGATAGGGTCTTAGCCCGATGTGAAGAAACTAATCTCGTTCTCAATTGGGAAAAATGCCATTTTATGGTTGAAGAGGGTATAGTGTTGGGTCACAAGATTTCTAGGCATGGGATTGAGGTAGACAAGGCTAAGATCGAGGTGATTTCGAGGCTTCCTCCCCCACTTCTGTCAAAGGGGTGAGGAGTTTCCTTGGGCATGCTGGGTTCTACCGGCGGTTTATCAAAGATTTCTCGAAGGTTGTAAATCCCCTTTGCAAGTTGTTAGAGAAAGATGCTAAGTTTGTTTTTGATGAAAAATGCATGGAGGCCTTTGAACTTCTAAAGCACAAGTTGACCACCACCCCGATCATTACCGCACCCAATTGGAGTTTGCCCTTCGAACTAATGTGCGATGCAAGTGACGTTGCGGTTGGGCCAATATTGGGCCAACGAGTGAGCAAAATGTTCCATCCCATGTACTATGCAAGTAAGACTATGAATGAAGCTCAACGGAATTACACGGTGACGGAGAAGGAATTGTTGGCCATTGTATTTGCTATGGAAAAATTTAGGTCATATCTTATGGGGGCCAAGGTAATTGTGCACACCGACCATGCCGCCCTTAGGTATTTGATGACCAAGAAAGATTCCAAGGAAAGATTGATGAGATGGGTGTTACTTCTTCAAGAGTTTGATTTAGAAATAGTGGACCGGAAGAGAAGTGAGAACCAAGTTGCGGACCATTTGTCCCACTTGGAAGAGGAAGGAAGGCCATGTGACGGCCTAGAGATAAATGATATATTCCCCGACGAGCAACTTCTTTCCGTGTCAATGTGTGACATGCCATGGTTCGTGGACATTGCCAATTTCATTGTAACTGGAATTGTCCTATGTGAGCTCTCTTCTAACCAAAGGAAGAAGCTCAAACGGGATAGTTTGGATTTCTACTGGGATGATCCGTACTTGTTTAAGATTTGCACGGATGGTGTGATTCGAAGGTGTGTCCCGGAGGGTGAGCAATTGAGTATTTTGGAGGCTTGTCATTCCTCCCCCTATGGTGGCCATCATGGAGGTGAGGACGGCTTCTAAAGTTTTGAGTTGTGGTTTCTATTGTCCGACTTTGTTTAAAGATGCGAGTGATTTAGTAAAGAGATGTGATCAATGCCAACCGAGCGGGCGGGATTTCCAAAAAAGACGAGATGCCTCTTAACACAATTCTTGAGGTTGACATCTTTGATGTTTGGGGTATTGATTTTATGGGCCCTTTTGTTAGCTCGTGTGGGAACACTTACATTCTTGTAGCAGTGGATTATGTGTCAAAATGGGTTGAGGCCGTGACCTTGCCCAACAATGAAGCTAGGAGTGTGGTGGCATTTCTTAAAAGAGCATTTTCCCAAGGTTTGGTACACCCCGGGCAATCATTAGTGATGGAGGATCGCATTTTTGTAATAGATCTTTTGATGCTTTGCTTTCCAAGTATGGTGTCAACCACAAAGTCTCTACACCTTATCATCCTCGAGCAAGTGGCCAGGTTGAAGTGTCTAACAGGGAGATCAAGAGCATTGTATCCAAAACTGTCAATGCTAATAGGACCGATTGGTCTAAAAAGTTAGATGATGCTCTATGGGCTTACCGGACTGCTTACAAGACCCCAATTGGTATGTCACCGTATCGGTTGGTGTTTGGGAAAGCATGTCATCTACCAGTGGAGTTGGAGCATAAGGCCATGTGGGCCTTGAGGAAGCTTAATCTTGAGTGGGATGTTGCGGCTTCGTGTTGAACAACTCAATGAACTTGATGAATTCCGGTTCCATGCATACTCTAGTTCGTCCTTGTATAAGGACAAGATGAAGTACCTTCATGACAAATATGCTCGTGGAAAGGAGTTCAAAGTTGGTGATTTGGTCCTCTTGTTCAACTCCCGTCTAAGGTTGTTTGCCGGAAAGCTTAAATCAAAGTGGAGTGGGCCATTTGAAGTTGTATGTGTAACCCCATTTGGTGCTCTAGATTTGAAGAACAAGAGTGGTGACGTCTTTAGGGTAAATGGGCACCGTGTCAAGCATTATCTTGGGAAGTTTGATGATGGCCATGTGGTGGTTGTGGTTCATTACAAATGATGTGATGGAAACCCGCGTCGTGCCGCGACGTTAAATCAGGTGCTTCTTGGGAGGCAACCCATGTCTTTTTCTTCTTGTTTTATTTGATTTTCTTTGTAGTTTAGGTTTGATTTTTGGACTAATTGGTTATGAGATGTTGCAGGGATTGTGTTAATGCAGTGCAAAACATTTTGAGAAAATTGAACAGTCTCTGAAGTTGCCAGTGCGGCCGCATTGCACTTTGTGCGGTCTGCACTGGTGAAAGCCAAGTAAGGTGCTCTCTGAAGTTTACCACCGCGACCGCATCCCATTTAGTGCGGTCCGCGGTGGACCTCCGCGATCGCGGTCTGTTTTGTGCGGACCGTGGAGGTTGCCTTCTCAAACTTCTTTTGAACAAACCCAGCGCAGTTTGCGGTCCGTTTTGTGCGGCCGCGCTGGTAGGTAAGGCTGGGTCCCACGTATTTTTCTATAAATAGACCTTAGGGGTCACCGGTTACACTTTTCAAAATTTTAACACTCAGAACCCTAAAAGTTATTGTTCACCTTCTCTATTGCACGAAAATCCTTGCTTAGATTGAATACTTGCATTCCATCTTCACATCTGGTAACATTTCATCCATTTTTGTTTGTTTTAATTTTATAATTTCATTTTATTTTCATGACCAGTAGCCTATAGCTTCTTTTTCTTCCCGTTTTTTCTCTATTTGATTAGCTTAGGTTAGTTTTAAATGCTGGTTTTTGTGTGCTTGCTGTGCATAATGAGTGGGAAATTGAGTAGGGACAAAGTAGGTGATGACTTGAACAATATTGCAAAAAAAAAAATTGGAACCCTAACTCAGTGCCTGAACTAAGCACCCTCCGCGGACCGCGGTCCGCATAAAGTGGGGTTCGCGGTGCGCTAATGCGGTTTGCGGTACCACTTTATGCGGACCGCGGTGTTGATTTTACGGGAAAGTGACTTCTTGCCAAGCGCGGCCGCTTGCACTTTGTGCGGTCCGCGCTGGCCCACCGCGGCCGCGATACCACTTTGTGCGGGCCGCGGTGGAGAGATTCAGAGAGGTGGTTTTCTAGACCCTGCCCCAATGCGGACCACTGTGGCTTTTGCGCGGTCCGCGGTGCCTCCAGTGCGGCCGCACTCCTGTTTGTGCGGGCCGTGGTGCACTATGTCTGCAACATGTTCTGCAACTTTTGGGCTTCTATTCTGCAATTCATTTTTCATCTGTTTCACTGCCTGTGCTTAGACTAACAATGTTAGATGTGTGTGCTTGCAGACAATGGTAAAACAAAGAGGAAAGGGCTCCAAACAACCCGGCAGAGGTGACTCCTCCCGGGGAGGCAAAGGCAAGATGATAAAACTCACTCCCCAAATTCAGGAAAGCATAAAAAAGACAAGGAAGCTAATAAAAGCTGCAGACAGAGCTGCTTCTCATTCTTCGGGGTGTGAGTGCGTGCCTTCACAGGATGTCTCTTCAGATTCCATTCCCACTCATGTCCCTGACTGGCCCGGAAGGTCTAGACTAACTGATGATACTCCTCCGCCATCACCCACTGTCCGACAGCCAATCAATGTTGTGCATGAGTCATCTGAGGGCTCGACATCCGGTAGTGGGGACTACTCCACCTCCCCCACAGCTTCTTTGTCTGGGGAGAGTGCAGAAGGAGGCGAGGAGGAGGTTCAAGGTGCTAGAGAGGTGCAGGGGGGTGGTGAACCTCAGGTTGGGGGTGTTGACCGAACTAGAAATCCCACAGCTTGGGAGGATAGGTTCGTCAGTCAGGTAGCGTTCCACAAGTTTAGGGAATGGTGGCCACTACGAAAGCTGATTCTTGAGAGGAGTTTTATTGAGCGAAACCTTCTACCCCTACACCCAAATGTGCATAGACAGTTTCAAACTCGAGTGGGTTGGGCGCATTTTCGGAGTGAATGTGTAAAGGCAAATGAGCACATGGTCAAGGAGTTCTATAGCAATGTGGCCCACATCTTGAAGGGCACTAAAGTGACCAAAGTGCGGAACAAAAAGGTGATATTTACTGGGAAGGCACTCAATGAATACTTGGGATCCGATGAAGAAGATGAGACCCTTTACAATGAAAAGTTGGCAATGGGCGAAGAGGTTCATCCGTGGTTAGCTTCATACCTGGCAATCCCGGGTACTGTTCCAGAGTGGTTGCAAGCAGGGACCAAAATATTTCGGAAGACATTTAACTTTGAGGCTAGGGGGTGGTTGACTTTTGTGTGCAGTCGGCTTGACCCCACTACTCATGATCAGACTATTCCACTTGCCCGGGCTGTTCTTGTTGCATCTATTATGGCGGGATACCCTATCAACATGGGCAATGTTATGTCCCGTGTCATTTTCGCAGTAGGGCTTGAGCATGACCGGAACTATCCTTTTCCCAACACCCTCACTATGTATTTTCGGGACCTAAAGGTGGAGAAGAGACCTTTTGATATCAAGGTCAAACTTGTGGCTCCGTTTTTGTGGTACAGTTTGAAGGGGCCAGACAACCCAAGGATAAGAATTACAAGCCGCCTGCCTCTGCTCCAACTAGCCGGTTGCGGTAGAGCTCTCCGCTGAGCCCACTTCCACTGAACCTTCCTTAACCACCGTTGAGTTGCCTCCGGGACCTTCCACTACTGCTGGTCCTTCTACTTCAGCTGGCTCGAGGATTCTGTCTTCCCGGGCCCATCCTATCACTGCCCACCAGCTGAGCCATGCACTTCATAGCTTGAACAACTGGATGTCAGCTGCGTCATCCAAGTTGTCTACACTGTCTTCTACCATTACGGCTCAGTCAGCACCACAGCCAGCACAGATTCCACAGTCCATTGAGGACACATTGAAGAAGATCCTGGAGAACCAGGAAAAGATCATCAGTACTCAGGATGCCTTGTCTAAGGTAGTGGATTCACACGGCAAGGCTCTGAAGGAGCTTGCCAGGGAGCACATGAAACTGCGCAAAACACGGGCTTCCAAGGAGTCTGTGAAGGAGCTTAGAGCAGATGTGGACAAGCTGAAGGCAGACCAGCTACCCTTAGACTTGCTATTTGAGGATCCAGCTCCAGCAACAGTACCAGCAGCAGAGCCACAGCAGGAGCAGACACAGAGGCTTCCTAGGAAGAAGAGGAAGCTCCCCAGTGCAGATGAGGCGATCATCCAGTTGGCGGACCCACCGGAGGTTTTCTCCAGTCAGCCACAGGATGCCCCTGATATTCAGCCTGTCCAAGTCCAGGCCCCAGTCCCAGCAGCTGAGCAGCAGGAGACCGGGAACCAGTCTGAGGTTCCCGTGCATACAGAGGACCCGGGGACCACTCATGATCCCATGCAGACGGACACGGCTTAGGGAGTCTTCATATCTTTTCCCTATACTTTTTGATGCTTATTTTCGCTTTAGTTGGCATTGGGGACAATGCCAGCTTTTATTTGAGGGGGTGTGCCCTACTTTTATCCATTGGATAACTGTATATATAGATTGATTTAGTTTATGCTTTCTTTTGATTTTCTATTGGTCTGTATATAACTTTACATTTAGTTACTTTCATCGTACTTTTTATCTTCCTTTTGGTCTGTATATAAAGTTACATTATTGTATATATTCAACCCCCGTTGTATATTCATTCCCCGTTTGTACATATTCATTCTATTTTCTATTTTTCGTAAAAAAAATTCATTTTTAGCTTCTTATATAGGCTCGTAGCTTTTTGTTTTGTTTTGATGCTTTTAATAAGCCTTTGGTTTTCTTAATGCCACGGTTCTTTCCAAAGGTGGAGTATTGTGTGAACCGGGTGGCTCTTCCCAATGATATATGTCGATGCCCCCTTTTTCTTTTAAAAGGCGAAATAGGGTTTACGACATTTGGGCGGACAACTCTTTTCCCTTTTGGGAATTGGGTTTTGGAGTTTGAAGAGTCGCCACCTAATGATTAAGTGCATTAGGACACTAAGAAGTGTTTGAGTTGGAAAACCAGAGTTTGGGTAAGGGCTAGAAATTATCTCGAGGGGAAGGTGTTAGGCACCCCTCAACATCCACTAGTATGGTTCCCGGCCATGCTACAATTGTGTCTTTAAAGCATGTAAGCACAAGACAATTACACATAAAGACCTCGAGTAGATATGTATAATGGTTACTAAACATGCTGAAATTAGGGACTAGGTGATTTCCTAGTTATTTGAAAGAATGTCTAAGTGCAAAAAAAGACCAGATAATGAATATTAACAATCAGATACAGAAGTGGGTGAGCAGAAAATCTTATTTAGAAGAAGAGGACAGTAAAAAAAATTAAAGGGGAAATTTTAATGACTGAAACAAAATGCAGAATTTTAAACTGAAAATTGTCAATCTAAATAATTACATAAAGGAAGGGGGTCCTAGGTTTGTAAAATACATGGATCATCCACACAACACCGGTAGCCAATCGTACACATGGTGTTATCGCGTGATCATCATCTCCATGTCTACCCTTCCCACCCCGTTAAGGTACTAAAGCGCGGAATGGTATCGTTACTTATTGCATGCTATTACCCGCCCAATCCTATCAGTCTCGGAGGCAGTGAGACTACTAGTCCTAAAGAGGAGGGAGTTGGGGCTATTCAGAATTTCAAAAGGATAAAAGCTAGGCGACAGGCAATAACAAATAGCATCTAAGAGGGAAGCACATAGCAATTAAGGCTCAAGTAGGCCTCCTCATTTAAAGTAGCAAATTATTTAGCATGACTTACAAATACTGATTAGGTCTTTGATTAAGCCAAGTGTACGACAGGCTGATTTATCTCATATTTTCCAGATGAGGAGTCCGAATTAGCCTTGACTAGATGTAGTTATCGGAACTGATACAGTTAATCAATTACCTACTGGTTTGCCTAGGTGAAACTTATAGGCAGGATATCTAACAATGTAGGAGTATACTGATTTTAAGGAAGAGTTTATTAATTATAAAAAGGGGATCTGCAGATTTTAAGACTGATTTTACACTCCAAAACGAAACCGATTCAGTTAATTTAGTCCTATAGGCATGGTCTCTAAGTGTCGTTGATTTTGACAGTTACAAGAGTCCTATGGACATGATCTCTAAATGGATTGATTATTATTAAGCCCAAAGGTTTTTGCCTAGTGGCGTATATATGCAGAAGTACAAAAAGACTTATAGGCATGCTTTCTAGATGCTGAAATGCAGGATTATAAAAAAAACCTTATAGGCATGCTTTCTAAGCGCAAAATGCAGAATTATAAAAGATCCTATAGGCATGTTTTCTAAGCGCAAAAATGCAGAATTATAAAAGATCCTATAGGCCTGCTTTCTAAGCGCAAAATGCAGAATTATAAAAGATCCTATAGGCATGCTTTCTACCGTTTGCATGTATTCATTTCCCCATCCCTTTCCACTATCCATCCCAATAGTTATTACAAAAAAAATTATTACAGACCGAATGAATCAAAAGAAAGTAAAAAAAAAATACATCAGTGGTTACAACTACATCTAATCAGCCTAATTCAGACTCAAGGTCCAACAATATGAGATAAACCAACTTCCAGGATCAGATTTCCAAAAGACTTTCTCATATTTGGAGTGTGTCAAAGTTCCCAAGAGTCTCAAAGGGACTCCGGGCAGTGCTTACACCCCAAAAACATTTCAGAATCAAGAACATAGTGCGGTGGGAAAAGGCCAGCTCTCAGATGTCCAAGTTCAGAGGGAACTCAGGGTCCCAAAGCAAGGCTCATAAGAGAGGGGCAGAACTTAAGATTCTAGGAATAGGTGTAAGTGCACAAAGAGGAAGGGAATCAGGGAGAGATAGGGTAAGCTGGTGGTCATACCCAGCAATTGGGATGCTGGCACACCCCTGACCAGCCTACTCGTCAAGCATTAAGAGTTCGGATCCATTGTGGATCAAGCCAAGGCCTGGACAGTAATTAGGATACTGTCAGGCCAAGAGCTTAACTCAGCACATAGAAGGGAATAGGGGTAGAGGATTCATGACAGAAACAGAAGCAAAGAAAAGAGATATGAAACACAAATTACAGCATATAAGCAATAAAGTAAACACGAAGCTTGAAGCTGTAAAGTAAACACATAGGGGGGTGAAGCAGAATATTCAAAGAAAATAAGTAAGCAAAAGTAGCCTTGAAAAAGTCGAATTGCAAACAGCAGTTCCAAAGGATCTCAAGCAAGCAGGATCAGAAAACAGTATTGCCCGAAAAGTGAGTTCAGTGTGTGAGTGGTGTATTTTCGTGTATTTCTGATTACTGGAGAATTCCTCTTGAAGGAGGGAGGACTAAGTCCTTATATAGTTTTTTAAAACAAGTAAGGCAGGCCAAGAGTGCACAAACATAGAAACCAATCAATTAGTATCAATTAAGACAACTAGACTCCTTTAATTAGGGGGTCTAGGTCAAACGGCTAATTAAGATGAAATAAGGAGAAAAAATCAATTTAGTAAGGCTCGATTAAGGTAAGGAAACCATGTAGTGCACAAATAGGGTCAAATACATAGTTGGTAATTAAGGAAAGATGGAATAGTAGTGTTCTTTATAAAGTAAAAATAAGGTATCAGTTTAAAAATTAGTCAAAAGGATCCCGGATCCTATTGTAATCACAAAGAACCTCAGTAATTAAGGAAAGATAATTCAAACATTGGTACAGAATCACAGAAGAAATACATAAGACCAAGTATTTTAAGGAAAACATCACAAGCCTAGGATTTTTACACAAAAGGATCAAAAATAAACAGCCAGTAGGGTAAAAAAGGGGTTCAATCGAAAGAAATCAGTGGTGAATCACTAGCATGATTAAAGGGATTTCAAAATCAATCCTTTGTGAAATCTTTTGGAAGGGAAGTTTTTCTCATATAAAAAGCATATAGTTCAAACAAAAGAAGAGTCTAACGATGAAAGCTTCAGAATCATGGGCAAGTAGGATTTCGAGTTCGACTACAGGCTCACCCTGAGTCTGGAAACCTAGGGTTCCAAAGTGAAACCCTTGTGCCATCTACCCAAAGAAAAACCCCCAAATTTTAGGGTTTCAAAAAGAATCAGAGGTGAGAAATCAAACATACGTGATAGCAAACACATTGATTCAAAGGCATGCTCGAGAAATCTTGGAACCCAAACAAATCTCAGAAGTTTAATCAAAGCAAGTAAGAGTAAAACTCAGTAGAGTGAAACAAAATCAAAGAGCACGAACATATAGCAAAGAATAAGTAGCAAACAACCTAGTTAACATGTGAACAAAAAAAAGAAACAGAAAAAAAAAGGATCTCGTCAAATCAGGAATGAAATAAGAGAACAAACTTAAGCATAATAAGAAATAAACGAGCGAGTATAAACACACATAAGAGAGAGCCTTTAAAGAAGTTTTCCAGAAACCCCAAAATCGGATTCGAACAATTTTGAAAAAGGAAATTTTGGGGAGAAACCCTGAAACGTCTATTGAAGACCTAACACATCACAGATCTGAAAGAAATAGACGAGTGAAGAACCTTAGAAGGCTTAAAATGGCAGATAAGACCCTAGGATGAGAAGGTCTTGAGGAAATTCGGATCCTGAGTTGGGGAGACTCATATTGCTCCGAACACGCCGGAGAATGGCCGGAGAGGCCATAGATCTTGCAGATCTGAGGTAGATCTAAAGGAAACCATGGAAGTCGGCCTCCGAGCTTTGGTTAATTTAGGTCTAACAGCGAGGGAGAGTGGGTATAGGCTATCCATGGCCAGGGCTGCCATGGATTCCGGTGGGAATGAGACGGGAGTAGGCGGGATAGGGCTAGGTTTTCGGAGAGAGCTAGAGAGGATTTGGGAGACGAGGGCGGCTGTCTTTGGGTAAATGAATTAGGGCTAGGAGGTTAGGAGATTAAAAAGGAAAGAATGAATTATGGCCGTTGATCAAATGATCAACGGCCAGTATTTAAAAGAAAACCGGACGAGTTTTTAAATTGGGTCAGGGGCTCGGGTTAAAAAAATGAAATTGTGTCGTTTAATTTAGGTGGAATTGGGGTTTAATTTCGGGCTAATATTGAAATGATAATGGGCTATGCGTTAAATAGCCAATTTCTCCCCTTTTAATTTTTTATGAAATTGTTAAAGTGATTAAAAAACAAATTAAAAGCACTGAACTAGTTAATAATATATAAAAATTAATCTAAAAATACTGGAAATAATTTTATAATCGTAAAATGCTATTAATCATAATATAGACTATAATTGCAATTTTATGCAATTTAGCTTTAAAAAATATCAAACGAATTTGTAAAAATATGCAAAAACCTTAATTATACTTTGGTGTAAATATGAGGATGGAAATAAATTATTCGCCAAAATGATAATTTTGGGACTAATTATTGGATTTTGCATCGTTAAAATAGACAATAAATTAATTTTAAAAATCTTAGAATTTGGGAAAAGTACCAAAACTCGTGGGCATGCTTATATATGCATACACATGCTATTTTGAAAGTATTTTTGAGTATGAAAACACATAGGGAAAAATTGGGTATCAACAGCTGCCCCTCTTTACCCGAGAAGGATGAAAGAGTTGTCTAGGAAAAGATATGATGGCCAAGTTTTGACCGAAAGAAACGATTTGGAAAGTTTTGACCGAGCTTCGGTTCTTGAGTTGCCTATATATCCATGGTCTTACAGGAATCAGGCCATATGTAGTTCAGGGTCAATTGGCAAAATATGCCGATGGAGGTTTTTGAAAAGAACGGACGCGATATTTAGATTGAGAAAGGTAGTTGAAGCCTGATAGACTGCGGGAACTGGAGCGGATCGCTCCTGCTGAGACGACTGTTGATAGCCGGGGTACCTGCAAATGAATAATACCCACATATATTGTGCACAAATTTAAACGTGATGCAAGTTCCCATTGGACCATGAATGCTGTCTTCGGACGATTAGGATGATGTCCTTGGACCATGACGTCCTGGGCCATGAAGCGTATAATAAAGGTTTTGCAGGCTATGAAATGATGTCCTCGGGCCATGAGGATGATGCCTCCGAACCATGATGCCTTTGAATAATGATATGCGAAAGATAAAAGTGGGGTCCTCAGGCCATGGCATGGCGTTCTCGGGCTATAAAAATGGTGCCTCCGAACAATGACGCCTTTGGCCAATTTGGCGATGTTTCAGCCCATGAAAATGCAGAAGGTGGCGATCTTTCAGCCGATGCGAGACGTAAATGAAAGGCGGCGATATTTCAGCCGATGCAAGATTTAAATAAAGGTGGCGATATTTCAGCCAATGCAAGAGACAAAAGTGGCGATATTTCAGCCGATGCAGAATTTAAATAAGGGTGGCGATCTTTCAGCCGATGCGGCATTTAAATAAAGTTGGCATATTTCAGTAGATGGGGGATTTAAATAAAGTTGGCGATATTTCAGCCGATGCAGATGGAGGTAGAGCTTAACCTCGGAAGGCAGAATGGTAGCCTTATGCAATGTAGAGAGAATGTCGATGGAGACAATGCTTAGTCTCGGAAGGCAGAATGGTAGCCTTATGCAATGTAGAGAGATTGTCGATGGAGACAATGCTTAGTATCGAAAGGCAGAATGGTAGCCTTATGCAATGCAGAGAGAATGTCGATGGAGACAATGCTTAGTCTCGGAAGGCAGAATGGTTGCCTTATGCAATGCAGAGAGGATGCAAATGGAGACAGTGATTTGTCTCGGAAGGCAGAAAGGTAGCCTTATGCGATGTAGAGAAAATGTAGATGGAGACAGAGCTTAGTCTCGGAAGGCAGAAAGGTAGCCTTATGCAATGCAGAAAAATAATGGCGAATAATAATGAAATCTCTTAGCTGGTAGATGATAGCTGGTAGATGATTGCTGTATTGTGGTATTGTGGTTGCTGGGGATGTCTTGTACGGATAGCAATTGTAAATAGGCGATGATTCTGAGAGTTGTATTCCTGAAAAGTATGAATGTGTAAACGTATCTGATGATTTTATGTCTTGGGTGCCTGCATCCAAAGAAAAATCGTGAGTTTTGTAAAGGGGAAAGGTTAGCCCGTCTTCCCGTGGACCTCACTTGTCCTGCTCGGTGTTGTTTTCATTGGGGCAGCATCGCTAAACAAAGCGATTTTGATAACGGACATGCATGATTTAGTAAAAAAATGTAACGTAGTCATATAATTTTTTAAAAAATAGTTTTCTTCTAGATGAACCGACGACTGCGACGCGGTTCGCGACATTGCAACCTTTCTCTTCGGAATTTTGAGGGTCCTCCTCAAAATTCTACCCCTGTTTACTGGGCCGGTGCTTCCGACGGCTGCGTGCGATGAATAGCTGAAGATCGACTTCAGAATTTTGAGGGTCCTCCTCAAAATTCTGCCCCAGTTTCCAATAGCAGGGAAAATGAAAATTTTATTGAATTGTGACCGAACCCATAAGGCTGCCTACGTATCCCCTCTTAAACGGGAATCAGGTCAGACGTAGTTCAAGTTACATCATAAGGAAATCATAAATGGCTACACATAATATCGCTTCACTGCATCTGAATTGATCGGCTTTGGCCAAACTTCTCCATCCATTTCTGCAAGTATGAGGGCTCTTCCTGTTAGAACCCGGTGAACCATGTATGGACCTCGCCAGTTGGGAGAGAATTTCCCTTTGGCTTCATCTTGATGCGGAAAAATCTTCTTTAACACCAGCTGCCCTGGTGTAAACTGTCTTGGCTTGACTTTTTTGTTGAAGGCTCTGGACATTCTGTTCTGATACAATTGACCATGGCAAACAACATTCATTCTCTTCCCATCTATTAGAGCTAGTTGTTCGTAGCGGCTTTTCACCCACTCTGCATCGTCAAGTTCTGTTTCCTGTATGATCCTCATGGAGGGAATTTCTACCTTAGCTGGAATGACCGCTTCTGTACCATAAACCAGCATATAGGGAGTTGCCCCGGTTGATGTGCGAACTGTGGTACGGTATCCCAATAAAGCAAATTATAGCTTTTCGTGCCACTATTTATGCTTCTCTATCATTTTCCTCAGTATCTTCTTGATATTCTTGTTGGCGGCTTCTACAGCTCCGTTCATCTGAGGCCTATAGGCTGTGGAATTCTTGTGCTGGATCTTGAAGGTTTCACACATGGCTTTCATCAAATCACTGTTGAGATTGGAACCGTTGTCAGTAATGATCGACTACGGAATTCTGAACCGACAAACAATACGGTCCAAACAAAATCTGCCACAACTTTCTTGGTCACTGCCTTATATGATGCTGCTTCAACCCATTTGGTGAAATAATCAATTGCTACTAGGATAAACCTGTGCCCATTTGATGCGGCAGGTTCAACTGGTCCGATAACATCCATTCCCCAAGCGGAGAACGTCCATGGCGAGCTCGTTGTAGTAAGCTCATTTGGAGGCACCTTTATCATGTCTGCATGTATCTGACAGCGATGGCACTTTCGGACATACTAGATGCAGTCCGTTTCCATAGTCATCCAAAAATATCCTGCTCGGAGTATCTTCTTTTCTAAGACAAAACCATTCATATGTGGATTGCAGGTCCCTGGATGAATTTCCTCTAATAGCCTGGATGCTTCCTTTGCTTCAAGACACCTTAGTAATCCCAAATCGGGAGTCCTCCTGTACAGGATTCCTCCACTGTGAAAGAAGTTGTTAGATAATCTCCGAAGTGTGCATTTCTGAGTAGCATTTGCAAGTTCCGGATATCCTCCTGTTGCCAAATATTCCTTGATATCGTGAAACCAGGGTTTTCCATTTGCTTCTTCCTCGACATGAGCATAGTAAGCTGGCTGATCATGGATCTTTACTGGAATGGGATCAATGAAGTTCTTATCTGGATGCTGAATCATAGATGATAGGGTAGCCAATGCATCGGCAAACTCATTCTGGACTCTGGGAACATGCTGGAATTCTGTCTTTGTAAACCTCTTCCTCAACTCTTGTACATGATGCAGATAAGGGAGTATCTTGGAGTTCTTGGTTGCCCATTCTTTTCGGACCTGATGTAACCGATCACTAGTAACTCCTAAATGTTCATATCAATGGCCAGCTTGAGCCCTAAGATGCAGGCTTCGTATTCGGCCATGTTGTTGGTGCACGGGAACCTGAGCTTGGCAGACACCGGATAATGCTGACCTATTTTTGATACTAGAACTGCTCCTATGCCAACTCCTTTGAAGTTTGCTGCTCCGTCGAAAAACATTCTCCAGCCATCATAGGATTCTGCGATATCTTCTCTTATGAAAGAGACATCTTCGTCAAGAAAATACGTCTTTAGAGGCTCATATTCTCCGTCCACGGGATTTTCGGCAAGATGATCTGCCAGTGCTTGTCCTTTAATTGCCTTCTGAGTCACGTAAACAATGTCGAATTCACTCAGCAGGATTTGCCACTTGGCTAGCTTGCCCGTGGGCATGGGCTTCTGGAAGATGTACTTCAGCGGATCCATTCTCGATATGAGTTAAGTGGTATAGGCACAGAAATAATGCCTCAACTTTTGGTCTACCCAAGTCAGAGCACAACAGGTGCGCTCTAATAGAGAATACTGGTCCTCGTACGGGGTGAACTTCTTGCTGAGATAGTAGATGGCTTGCTCTTTTCTCCCCGTTTCGTCATGTTGTCCCAAAACATAACCGAATGCCCCATCCAATACTGCAAGGTAGAGAAACAACGGTCTACCTGGTTCGGGCGGAACCAGAACTGGCGGCGTTGATAGGTATTCCTTGATTCTGTCGAAGGCTTTCTGACAATCATCAGTCCATTTGGTGGTGACGTCCTTCTTCAACATCTTAAAGATTGGCTCACAAATGAAAGTGGACTGAGCTATGAAACGACTGATGTAATTGAGTCTTCCCAAGAAACTCATAACCTCTTTCTTGTTCTTTGGCGGTGGCAATTCTCGAATGGCCTTAACCTTTGACGGATCCAGTTCTATTCCTCGTCAGTTCTATTCCTCGTCGACTTACGATGAACCCAAGAAGTTTTCCGGCGGGTACCCCGAATGCACATTTGGCGGGATTTAGCTTCAGATTGTACCTTCTTAATCTGTTGAAGAACTTTCTCAGATCTTCCATGTGGTCAGTGGCTTTCTTGGATTTGATGATGACATCGTCTACATACACCTCGATCTCTTTGTGTATCATGTCATGAAAAATAGTAGTCATGGCCCTCATGTAGGTGGCCCCAGCATTCTTTAATCCAAACGGCATCATCTTGTAACAATACATACCCCACGACGTAATGAAAGCCGTTTTCTCCGCGTCTTCTTCGCCATCCATATCTGATGATACCCAGCAAAACAATCAACGAATGGCTGTAGCTCGTGCTTGGCGCAGTTTTCAATCAGAATATGTATGTTCGGCAAGGGGAAGTCGTCTTTCGGACTGGCCAGGTTGAGGTCCCGGTAGTCGACACAGACTCTGACCTTCCCTTCCTTCTTCGGCACTGGCACAATGTTGGCTAACCATGTTGGATACTCCACTACCCTAAGGACCTTGGCTTTGACTTGTTTGGTAACTTCTTCCTTGATTTTCAAACTCATGTCAGGTTTCAACTTCCTGAGCTTCTGCTTTACCAGTGGACATGTCGGATCGGTTGGCAACTTATGAGCTACAATAGGTGTACTGAGACCAATCATATCATCATACGACCAGGCGAATATGTCCTCATATTCCCTTAGGAATTCCGTGTACTCTTCCTTTTCTGACGGTGACAGGTGAACACTGATGCGCGTTTCCTTGACATTCTCTGCATCTCCCAAGTTGACAACCTCAGTTTCGTCTAAGTTAGACTTAGGTCTATTCTCAAAATCCTCAACTTCTTTAACAATCTCTTCTGGTTTATCATCTTCTTCGGAGTCTATATCCGTTTGTTGCGTTGTCTCATTGCATGTCACAATCGTCGGTTCATCAAGATAAGTAATAGTAATGCTGTGTAAAATAAAGTAAATGATAAAAAGTAATAAGAGCAAGATTATAAGAAACTAAAATGCTTTGATAAATTTCTTAATTGTTTTGGAGCTCTTATTTCGAAATTAAAATGCGGAAAGAAAGTCAGCTAGCGAAAAATAAAGATGATGCATGGTGCTTTGTTCAGCCTTGCTACCTCGAAGCTTTTCGGGCCCTGGTGGTTCTGATGGACCAATTATTGAGGCGTGCTCCTTGGCTCACGGTTTGTATGGAAGGGCCTTCCTCCCCTCCCTACTCGAAAATGACATAACAGTCCATATTGTCGTCTTCCAAGAACAGATTCTTCATTGCCGCCAACGCTTCCTCTTCTTCTGACCCATATATGACGTCTAGCTGGAAAGTCTGCTCCAGGCGAGGTATCGGATGCTCCAGTGGGTAGTAAGGACCGTGCCATGGTGGCGACCATTTACAAAACTCTTTGCAGATGTACTCATATCCCAAACCAAAAGTGGTGCCGTGTTTCTTCAGGTTGATGTGTTTGGCGATTCCCTGGAGGTTTTTGCAGAGCCCCTTGCCAGGTTCGTATCCACACCAATTCAGTATGCTTTCAATCTTGTTATCCCACTATTTATCCTTGTCTATGGCGTTGACTCGCTCAATGTGATGGTAGGTTTCCCCGCCTATCTTCCTTCTTCCTCCAATTGCTGGGATGGTGTGGCGACTGTATATGGGATTACTACCGTCGCCATAAATAATCACCTCTTGGTGATTCCACTCGAACTTCACTGCATGGTGCAGGGTTGATGCCACAGCTCCAGCGGCATGAATCCAAGGTCGTCCCAATAGCAAGTTGTAAGATGCTGGGATGTCTATCCCCTGAAAATCAACGTCGAACCAAGTCGGTCCCATTTGCAGACACAAACTAATTTCCCCAATAGTTGACCTTTGGGAACCATCGAAAGCTTTGACGTTGATGGCCCCATCCTTGATCTCATGCAGGCTCTTTCCCAATGTTTTGAGAGTCACTAATGGACAGATATTGAGGCTGGACCCTCCATCAATCAGAATCCTGGTGATGAAATAATCTTCACATTGCACGGTGATGTGCAACGCTTTGTTGTGGCTTAGCCCTTCTCGTGGCAGCTCATCTTCGTGGAAAGTGATTTTGTGACTTTCCAACTCTTGCCCTACCATGTTCGCCATTTCTCCTCCAGTTGTGTTGCTTGGCACATATGCCTCGCTCAACACTTTCAAGAAGGCATTTTTATATGCGTCAGAGCTTTGCAGCAGAGCTAGGATGGAAATCTGGGCTGGCGTCTTGTTCAACCGATCGATGACTGAGTACTCCTTTGCTTATATCTTCCTCCAGAGGTCATCAGGCCCAGTTTTAGTGACGGTTGGTCGTCCAGAGGCTTGCCTACAGGACTCAGCTAGATTTTTTGGAGTATAAACCCTGCCGGTTCTAGTCATACCTTGTGCTGCAATTGCTTCTCCAGATTTGGTTTTCCCTTTCCTTCTTGCCTCGGCGGTGTAATCCCAAGGAATGGCCTTCGTATGGAATGGTGCTATGGCTGACATTGCTACAGGAATGGGTACCCTTGTTTTGGGAGGTAACACAGCAACTTCAAATGGCACAGGTGCTTTCGGGGATCCAAACTCAACCTCAAATGGTCTTGGCGTCTTTATAGAAGACGGTATTTCAAGCTCAAGCGGTATGGACATGTTCACTTCAGCATCCCCAGAAGGCTGGATCTGGACAACAATAGGATTAAGAGTAACTGTTGGTTTCTTTGGATCGTCACCCTCCACAATCAATCCAATCGACCCTTTGGGGTCCCAATCATCTTCTATCTCCACCCTTGTGGTCAGGCAGAGGGTTGTTGTGAACATTAGGAGCAGGCTCCTTTGCCACGATGATTTTGTTGTCAATTAAAGCTTGGATTTTATCCTTCAGAGAGCGGCACTCATCAATGGTATGCCCCTTCATGCCGGAATGGTATGCACAGGTTTTGTTCGGGTTGACCCATTGAGAAGGATTTTCTGGAGTTATGGCAGGGATAGGGGTGACGTAACCAGCAGCTTTGAGCCTTTCATACAGCTGGTCGATCGGTTCGGCGATGGCGGTGTATTGTTTAGGAGGTCTACGGTCGAAGTTAGGTCGCGGTCTAGGGAGGTTTTGGCCGGTGGGAGGTGATTGATAGTGAGAGGGCTGAGCATTATAGTCTTGGTAGACCGGTGCGGTTGGGAATATCTTGGTGAGGTAGGTTGATATGTGGGGGGTGGAGATGATTGGTAAGTAGGTGGTGGAGCTTGGTAAGAGGGCGGGGGTGCTTGGTAGTTTGGAGTAGGTTGATATGTGAGTGGGGGTAATGGATAGGTTTGGTATTTTATTGGGGATTTTGTTCTCTGTGCAACCATCACGACACTCACATCCCTTTTCTTGGACGTGCCACCAGACTGTAGAACCTTGTTGGTGGCCTGCAATGCCTCAAAGTTGGTGACCATACCACTTTTAATGCCTTCCTCGATCCTCTCCCCTAGCTTGATGATGTCGGAAAATTTCTGACCCTCAATCAGCATCAACCTCTCATAATATTGTGGGTCCTGAGCTCGGACGAAAAACCTGTTCATCTGTTCTTCTTCTAAGGCCGGCCTGACCTTAGCAGCCTCTGACCTCCAACGAGTAGCATACTCGCGGAATGTCTCTATAGGTTTCTTCTTAATATTCTGGATGTAGAATACATCTCGCGCATTCTCCGTATTGAATCTGAACCTGTGCATGAAATCGAACGCCATACCTACCCATCTTGTCCACTTCTTGGGATCTTGGCAAATGTATCAATATAGAGCATCTCCTTTCAGACTTCTCATAAAGAGCTTCATGCGGATCTTTTCATCCCTTCCGACTCCGACCAACTTGTCGCAGTATGTCCTCAAATGGACTCTGGGATCCCATATGCCATCAAACATCTCGAACTTGGGAGGTTTATACCCCTCGGGTAGTTCAACATCTAGCTGAGTGCAAAGGTCCTCGTAATTCAGCCCTTCGATACCTTTGTTTCCTTCAACACCCTGGACTCGGCTAGTCAGCTTCTTGAATTCTCCGGCCAGGTTCCTAATGAGAGAGTCTTTGTCATCAAACTCCGGTGTGCTTGAAATAGGTTGAGTATATTGTGGTATGGTTTCCACATAGATGGGGGTGTGGTGGGGATGATAATTTGTGGAGTTTAGTGGTTCAGGAATGAGTAGTGGGGTGCTGTTCGAAGTGTGGCATGTGTTGCAGTGGTGATGGGGAGCGGGTTGGTTTTGTGGTTTCGGGATGTTTTATGGAGGTGTAGGATTTTGAGCATTGGGAAAGTTGACATCCGGGGTAGTGAGGGAATATGATAAGTTTGCCAAGTTCCGAACTTGGTCCAGTTCTTCCTGAAATTTCAACAACTTCTGCTCAAGTTGGGAGGCACTTTCCTTGGAATCCTGAATACCCTGAGAAACCTCTACCCGTTCAACCGAGTTCTCCTTTCTGATGTTACTCAAGTCTTCCATTTCTGCCTTGTTCTTGTTTCTGATAGGACTCAGAGGAGGAGTAGGTGGAGGGCCCTTAGATCTTATGGAGTAGGATGATGATGCCAGAGTGCACGAACTAACCTTTTGGGGGAGGGGAATAAAACAAAAGTAAAAACAAAAAAGGTAACAAGTTAGTGAAGGTTATGAGAAGAAAACGTTGCAATATTTAAACACATAGTGCAAGAATATAAATCGCGTCCTAGTTTGGGTGCCTCGTTGTGCCCGAGGTAGGCCTAACGACAAGTTGATTTGGAGAACTTATAATGCTAAATGCCTCATTTTATTGATAAAAATAAGACGAATCCCAAAATGACACTAAAATTGCAGAAAGTAAAATGTCACTAATGGCCATTGGCCTTATTACATTTTAAAGCAAAAGAAAAGACTCCTAACTACTTGGTCCCAGAAGGACCTTCCCCAGACTCGGCATCTTTAGCTCCATCGAACAGCTTTACCAGCTCACGCAGTCCCAGCAGCAAATAAGCTCTAGCCAAGTGTCCTCCTTCGTTTCCCTCAGCGTTCTGGCAGTTTTCGATCCTCTGGATGAACTTCCTTTCCAACTCTACTAAACCCCGCTCCAAATACCCCAGTCGCTTATTGGCGCTGACAGCCATATCTTTCCATTCTTCAATCAACTTATGATGTGCTTCTTGGATTTCCCGATGCTCACTTTCGCACTCCCGAATCCTCTTGCGCAATTGATTGTACTTAACCTGTACTCCAGCCTTTTCATCGATGACCCTATGACCTTGAATGGACCCAGATTGTCCCAACCCACCATGATCGTCCTCCAACCAACTTGGATAGTATGAAGTATAACCAGCATGGTACCTGTCTGGTTCTATGGAATCCCTTCCCAGGATGATTTTGCAGTGCCACATATGCTGAGCTTGACACTTGTATGGACTATCGTCATCTTGAAAGTCAGCCCTGAAGTGACTCATCTTGTCGACCTTTGGTATGACCTGCTTTCTTCCTGCCTGTCTCATGACCCAGAGAGGGACAAAGGGATAAGTTCCTCTCAGACCAATGAGTATAAGAAATGGTGCGTTCCGAGATCGGACGATGAACTCTTCAGTAGGGAACCCTTCGAACATCCACTGCACTTTGTCTTCCTTCAGATTTTCAAACAACTCTACCCACCCTTTAGCATCTTCTGGCTGAGCAAACATGTTAGGCATATAGTTCATTCGTCTCGACTGATGGAAGGCGATATGATCATCCAAGTCTCTGCGCAAAATCTCTTGTCGATATTCACCCTTTTGAAGGTGCTCCATGAGCCAAAGTTTGAGTAATAAGTTACAACCCTCAAAGTGATTGGCCCCTCGTTGACAGTTTTCCAGGGCTCAGTATATCTCAGCAACAATCATAGGTACTATGCTAAAAGGCTGCCCGCCAATCCCTTCCATTAGAGTCTTGGTGACCATGGCTAGTCTGGTATGGATCCTAGCCTTCTTTATAGGAAATACTATCATCCCCAAAAAATAGAACATAAAGATGAAGACCCTTCTGTGGATATGCCCCAATGAGGTGAGGGCAAATTCATCTGGGTAAGTGCGGTAGGACTTGCTCTGTCCGTACCTCTCGTACAGATAGTCGAAAGGAATGTAAGAGTCCTTCAAACAGGTCAAGTCTGGGTTTTTCTTTAGTCCCATCATCTTGAGGAAACCCCTACCCTTGCGACTTTCTAGCATAAGCAAACCCAAAGTATCCCAAGGAATACCGGCTAACCCTCCTATTTCCTCGAGCAAAGGTGTCATTTCAAGGTCCCCGAAGCAAAACAACAGATCTGTCGCTATCCCAGAATAAAGTTGCAGCCTCTATGATTTTGTTGTCGGGTTGGATTTCCAAAAGAGAAGGCAAATTTCCCAAATATTTGCGGACGAGAGTCTGAACACTGGAGTGAAGGTCTTCCCACCAGCTTAGCAACCTTGGGTGAATGTTGGTTACCATGCCGAATCTGGGGACTTCGTGCCTCATTTTCTGCAAAACAATGTGTTAGACCCTTACCCCGCCGGACTCGACTATTTAAACCAATAATTAGCATAGACGGCATTTAGTTCTCCAAATAAATGCACAGAATATGGTGGTGTCCGTTTGGGTTCCAAGGAAACCCAGTGGACCTTGGACAAGGCTATCTTAAAGAGTCATTATGTGGGCAACATAACTGACTTGGCTAGGTTTGACAGTAATGCATGCACAGTTTAAACGGAATAAGGTTTCTATGGGGTATTAGACCGGTACCCTTGAGCGGACAACTCAAGAGGGAAAGGCACGGAGCAGTCGACTGCACCGGTGATCGACTGGTTTTACCGCAAATACGCCTTTTCCAAATTTAGGGGGTGATAATATCAGAAGGGCGCAACCACTCATTATAAGCGTTGCTATGGTATTTGTTTGGCACGAGTGGAATATGATGTTGAAGATGCAATTACAAGAATGAAACAAGTTGTCACGCTTTTGCACATTCATAAAAATAATGATTACAATAATTGCAGTGATTACAACAGTATTGAAGGAAAGCGGTAAAAGCATTAAAGAAAAGAAAATAAAGAGCCAAGTCAGTTTCGTAGTAGAAAAGAGATAAAGACATTAAATAAAAGCAATAAAGAAGCAATAAAGTCACAAATAACATGAAATGGTAAAAGCCTAAAGAATGTTTCCCTAGCAGAGTCGACATGCTGTCGATGCCCCCTTTTTCTTTTAAAAGGCGAAATCGGGTTTACGACATTTGGGCGGACAACTCTTTTCCCTTTTGGGAATTGGGTTTTGGAGTTTGAAGATTCGCCACCTAACGATTAAGTGCATTAGGACACTAAGAAGGGTTTGAGTTGGAAAATCAGAGTTTGGGTGAGGGCTAGAAATTATCTCGAGGGGAAGGTGTTAGGCACCCCTCAAGATCCACTAGTGTGGTTCCCGACCATGCTACAATTGTGACTTTAAAGCAAGTAAGCACACAAGACAATTTCACATAAAGACCTCGAGTAGATATGTATAATGGTTACTAAACATGCTGAAATTAAGGACTAGGTGATTTCCTAGTTATTTGAAAGAATGTCTAAGTGCAAAAAAAGACCAAATAATGAATATAAACAATCAGATACAGAAGTGGGTGAGCAGAAAATTTAATTTAGAAGAATAGGACAGTAAAAAAATTAAAGGGGAAATTTTAATGACTGAAATAAAATGTAGAATTTTAAAGAACTGAAAATTGTCAATCTAAACAATTACATAAGGGAAGGGGGTCCTAGGTTTGTAAAATACATGGATCATCCACACAACACCTGTAGCCAATCGTATGCATGGTGTTATCGCGTGATCATCATCTCCATGTCTACCCTTCCCACCATGTTAAGGTATTAAAGCGCGGAATGGTATCGTTACTTAATGCATGCTATTACCCGCCCCAATCCTATCAGTCTCGGAGGCAGTGAGACTACTAGTCCTAAAGAGGAGGGAGTTGGGGCTTTTCAGAATTCAAAAGGATAAAAGCTAGGCGACAGGCAATAACAAATAGGATCTAAGAGGGAAGCACATAGCAATTAAGGCTCAAGTAGGCCTCCTCATTTAAAGTAGCAAATTATTTAGCATGACTTACAAATACTGATTAGGTCTTTGATTAAGCAAAGTGTAGGACAGGCTGAGTTATCTCATATTTTCCAGATGAGGAGTCCGAATTATCCCTGACTAGATGTAGTTATCGGAACTGATACAGTTAATCAATTACCTACTGGTTTGCCTAGGTGAAACTTATAGGCAGGATATCTAACAATGTAGGAGTATACTGATTTTAAGGAAGAGTTTATTAATTCTAGAAAAGGGATCTGCAGATTTTAAGACTGATTTTAGATTCCAAAACGAAACCGATTCAGTTAATTAAGTCCTAAAGGCATGGTCTCTAAGTGTCGTTGATTTTGACAGTTGCAAGAGTCCTATGGACATGATCTCTAAATGGATTGATTATTATTAAGCCCAAAGGTTTTTGCCTAGTGGCATATATATGCAGAAGTACAGAAAGACTTATAGGCATGCTTTCTAGATGCTGAAATGCAGAATTATAAAAAAAAAACTTATAGGCATGCTTTCTAAGCGCAAAATGCAGAATTATAAAAGATCCTATAGGCATGTTTTCTAAGCGCAAGCAGAATTATAAAAGATCATATAGGAATGCTTTCTACCCTTTAAATGCATTCATTTCCCCATCCCTTTCCACTATCCATCCCAATAGTTATTACAAAAAAAATTATTACAGACCGAATGAATCAAAAGAAAGTAAAAAAAAAAATTACATCAGTGGTTACAGCTACATCTAATCAACCTAATTCAGACTCAAGGTCCAATAATATAAGATAAACCAACTTCCAGGATCAGATTTCGAAAAGACTTTCTCATATTTGGAGTGTGTCAAAGTTCCCAAGAGTCTCAAAGGGACTCCGGGCAGTGCTTACACCCCAAAAATATTTCAGAATCAAGAACATATTGCGGTGGGGAAAGGCCAGCTCTCAGATGTCCAAGTTCAGAGGGAACTCAGGGTCCCAAAGCAAGGCTCACAAGAGAGGGGCAGAACCTAAGATTCTAGGAATAGGTGTAAGTGCACAAAGGGGAAGGGAATCAGGGAGAGACAGGGTAAGCTGGTGGTCATACCCAGCAATTGGGATGTTGGCACACCCCTGACCAGCCTACTAGTCAAGCATTGAGAGTTCGGATCCATTGTGGATCAAGCCAAGGCCTGGACAGTAATTAGGATACTGTCAGGCCAAGAGCTTACCTCAGCACATAGAAGGGAATAAGGGTAGAGGATTCATGACTGAAACAGAAGCAAAGAAAAGAGATATGAAACACAAATTACAGCATATAAGCAATAAAGTAAACAAGAAGCCTGAAGCTGTAAAGTAAACACATAGGGGGGTGAAGCAGAATATTTAAACAAAGAATATACCCGTTTCAAAGAAAACAAGTAAGCAAAAGTATCCTTGAAAAAGTCGAATTGCAAACAGCAGTTCCAAAGGATCTCAAGCAAGCAGGAAT